>NC_133775.1:3570093-3592096 GCF_003597395.2 Chelonoidis abingdonii
CCATGGACGCAAACAATCGATTTCGGGATCCCACTGTGGACGCGCTAAACCGATTTTATTAGATCTGTTTTGTAATATCGGTTTAAGCTAATTCGAAATAATCGTGCAGTGTAGACGTACCCTTAGACTCCTGCATCCCAGACAAGTGCTCTCTGCACTGGTCTAAAGGTATACGGTGGGCCCCACCACCTCTTCCCAATTTTGTGCAGTGAGGCAGGGGTCTAACTCATCCCCAAGTAGGTTCTTGCAGGAATGATTACTGGCAGAGGTAGAGGCCTCCCTGCCACCTGGACTTAGGCACCCAGACTAGTGGATCACTTTCCTCCTCCACTATGTATTGTACAGGTAGCTGAGGTGCCTACCTCAGGCTTTGTGGATCACAAAGTTGTTCCTGTAATTTTCTAGGGGCCTAAAAGTTAATCCTCCTGACACTGAGCATTCCAATGCCCAAGTTCCTTCATGGATCCAGGCCTCATGGTCTAATTTAAGGAAAGATGTGACAAGTGGATGCAATCGATCAGGAGGGTGGGTAACAGTGATAGGAAAACATGGTTACATACACTGTGCACCATCTACATCAAGAAGAAAATTTCAGTGACACCTTCTGGCTACCTGTCTACGGTATGGAAAACTCTAGCAGGCAGATATAGCAGAAGTTGTCTTAGTTATTTTAACGACTGAATTTTCACTCCTAGTCTTTATAGATGCTCAAATTTCTGAAAATCAGAAGAATGGAATATTAACATACTGTACAAGATAAATAGCATGTTGTGACTGCTTCTGACTTCACTGCAGTATAACTGGAGGCCAAATACACAACTGCTTTATTTCTCTCCTGCAGAATCCAGCAAAGCCACTTGTTTGTGACTGAACAGTTAAAACTACGTTATTCAGTGCAGGATGTTGTTCCCTTACTTGATGCAGCTTTTTCAGTGCTGCCAACAAAACAATGTGGATGAAATCCACAGGAGTTTCATTTTGTTGTATGTATCCATCTAAGTTTTGTACACTGCAGGGTTTGAAGTTTTCTACTCCACTGGTGATGCAACTATCAAAATACCACAGAAAGTACTGGAGTCTTCCATAAACAACAGTAGAGGACTACACTGCTGCAACATTATATTTGCATATTTAAGAGAAAAAAGAAAATAAGTCAAGAAATGCAAAATTTAAAACTTGCACAATATTAACTCAGTCAAGAGGTTTTATATTTTATAAATATACTGTTTAATACACTATAAAAATACCATCAACTTGAAATCTAGTCAATTTTCTAAAACCTGAGTTAAAATTAGTTTCTGATATAACTGCCCGAGCCCTTTTTCGGACTTTTTAGTTTTATAATCACACTTTATTTTACAAAAAAATTTCTCTCTGTGGGGTTGCTGCGTGAAAGATACATACATATCAAGGAAACTGACTGATTATATACAGACAGCAATGAAATTGACCAAACACACAGACAAAATTTTATATTTTTTCAGTATACTTGAAATATTTGACATCTTAAAACCCCAGTCATGCAAACTGCTCCTTGCAGGAATCACCCCTACACCTACACACAACCCTGCTGAATTCAGCCACGTTCTGCACAGGGTACACTGCATGGCAGCCATGAAGGACTGGGTTTTCAGACAGAAATAAAATCCTTAAGTGTCCCTTTACAAGGAAGGCTTAAGAAATACAAGAATAGCAGCACTACATATGTGCAACTTAGCCAGGTTAACTTTTGTATTTCATAACCTTGTGATTTGAAATGTGTGATCTTAATGTTACATTAACATCAATGTTTTGCATTTAATTAATGTCAGCATTAACAATCCCAATTAGAGTTTGAAGTTCAAATTATTTGTAGCAGATTCTACTGCATGGGCTCAGAAATGATTCTTCAATTACTTATAAAAATTTAGACAGACAGTCACACTCCTGCTAAACCAAGTTTTCCTTTTGCTCCACTTTTAAGTGCTCATTAAACCATTGTGTCTTGAGAGCTTGCAGCTCTATTTGGTACAGCATTTCAGTAGTTTCCAACAAAAAAGCAACTTTAGCAATAATCTCTGATCTTGTGTATTGTAGTTATCCACCTTGAACAAGCTGGCATCTCACACATGGAAGAGAGGAAGGAGGATCTTGTGGTGAAGGCATTGGTCTAGGATTTTAGAGATTGGGGTTCAATTATCTACTCTGCCAGACTGCCTGTGTGATTTTGGGCACTTGAGTTCATTTTTCTGTGCCTTGGTTCTCCACCTGCAAGGTGGCAATACCACTCCACTACTTCACACGAGTGTTGTGAAGATAAACCTGTTACTGGTTGTCAGGTGTTCAAATACTGGTGTTAAACACCACAGAAGGTCTTGAAAAGGAATTAATTATAGACTCAGACTCACAGAAGAAGATTGAGGGGGGGTATGATTGCTCTTCATAAATATATCAGAGGGATAAATATTAGGGAAGGAGAGGAATTATTTAAGCTTAGTACCAATGTGGACACAAGAACAAATGGATATAAACTGACACTAGGAAGTTTAGACTTGAAATTAGACAAAGGTTTCTAACTATTAGAGGAGTGAAGTTCTGGAACAGCTTTCCAAGGGGAGTAGTGGGGGCAAAAGACATATCTGGCTTTAAGACTAAGCTTGATAAGTTTATGGAGGGGACGGGATGATGGGGTAGCCTAATTTTGGCAATTGATCTTTGACTATCAGCAGGTAAATATGACCAGTGGTCTGTGATGGGATGTTAGACGGGATGGGATCTGAGTTACTACAGAGAATTCTTTCCTGGGTGCTGGCTGATGAGTCTTGCCCACATGCTCAGGGTTTAACGGATAGCCATATTTGGGCTCGGGAAGGAATCTTCCTCCAGGGCAGATTGGCAGAGGCCCTGGAGGTTTTTCGCCTTCCTCTGCAGCATGGGGCACGGGTCACTTGCTGGAGCATTCTCTGCAGCTTGAGGTTTTCAAACCACAATTTGAGGACTTCAATAACTCAGATGTAGGTTAGGGGTTTGTTATAGAAGTGGATGGGCGAGACTGTGTGGCCCGTGTTCTGAAGGAGCTAATTTAGGCAAAGAAAGGACAGATCCAGGTAGAGCTAACTGGTTAGACCGATGTTCCAATCCAGCATAAACACCAACATTCTGAGTCAACTCTCAAAGTAGACATGCCTGACAGATAAAGGCGGTGCAAAGCAGGTGAAATGAAGACTGAGGAGATTTTGCACAAGTTTGCTTTGCCTCATTCATTTCAATAAATGGGGGACAGAGCCTGAAATGAGTGGAACCAGCTGCTTGCTGCTCTCAGCTGTGACTTTGTCTTGTGTTTGAATAATCAAGGCTAATACTGTAACAATGGACAGAGGAAAGATGGTCCAGTGGTTAGGGCTAGGGAGACAGGTTCAATTCCTCTGTGACCTTGGGCAGGTCATTTAGTGTCTCTACGCACTTCAGTTCCCCATCTGTGAAATGGGGATGATCATACTTCACAGGGCTGTTGTGAGAACAAATGCATTCAAGATCGTGAAGCACTCAAATACCACAGTGATAGAGGCCAGGTAAGTATGAGAAAAGAGAAAGTCTTTTTTCTACAGCACTTATAGGCTCTGCAGACCTGAGCTCTTCTGATATCAGTGCACAAAGTTTCTGAAGTCAAATCTTGGCAGACTCATCTAGCCTTTGCAGAACCAAACTGTTTACTTTAACCATGGTTGAAATAGCTGAGCTTCCACTATATTGCAGTGTGCTGAGACAGCAGGTCGTAACAGCGCGACATCCCCGCATAGGAGAACATACAGAACAGCTACGTCATGTGTATTTCATGATTTCCAGTGGTCTAATACCTATTCATATCTTACTGAGGTTTGCGCTCATGTGTGAACTGGCTTGAGGGTTATTTCTCACTGTATTGTATAATCTTGGCTTTACTCTCCCTCACCTGCACTAAGTACAGACAAATTGTCTAGAGTGTTACCTCATTTTTAGAGTGTTAAATACACTTGTTCTTCTGTTGGGGGGTAATTAACTCAATTTGAGACAAATAAAAATGTCAACAGCCAGTACAGACTTCTCACCAGTTTTTGGCAGTGGCTGTGATAAGGCTGCCAGCAAACTGCAGCCACAAGCATCAACTGTTTCAGCACAGAAACTTCAGATTCTCCAACCAGGTCCTCTCCTGTTATACCCGAGCTCTACTAGACAGACTCAGCAAATGTTCAGCTTCCTCGACTGTGTAGTTCTCTCACCTATTCCAGACAGGAGAAGACGTATCCCGTAATAGGTATACCAATTGTATGCATTAACCAGTGGAATGGCTCCAAAATACACACCATGCAGCAATCTGCTCAAGAATTCAGTGTCAAATTATTTGCAATGAGAGGGCACTATTTCCATCTTTGCTGGACAAACAAACATGGGGAGCAGAGGGAACTGCAGGTGGCTGCCAATACATTCACATACCGCAAACCTTTACTACAGCAAAGCCTCACACTGATTTCAACTCTCACCCTCAATTCCTCTCCGGGCCATTTTTAGTCTCTTTGCAAAATATACTTCCACGAAGCAGTATGTCCTTTTCTATGTCTCTCCTTACCCTTTACCCTCTTCACGGCTGTCTCCCTAAGTCTCCAAAAGAGAGGTGCAAGGATGGCCAAAAAGAGGGATGTAGGGATAGACCCAGCCAGCCAATACAACTGATAGAGCAGTAGTCCTGCTTCATTACCGCGTTCACACACATGGGTCAGAATACCACCCAAACAGCTCCAAACTGTGACTTGCACTTCAGTGCTCTTTGTACCACAGCTCTGCCCACTGGATTTATTTTGTTCTGTATATTCATCCTACGAATCACCTTTCCCAAATTACTCCCATTGTGTGTATCCAGAGCATAGGTTTGCCCTGTAGAGTACGTCTACACAGCAAAGAAAAACTCCTGGCTGGCCCATGACAGGTTGCAGGGGGGGCAGGGGGGCAGCATTTGTGTGTAGATGACCAAGAGGGCGTGGAAGCAGTGCGCGATAGCGTGGCTCGACCTGTCCAACGCCTTCGGGTCCATCCCTCATCACCACATTTTCAACACTCTACGGGAGTTCGGGATGCCAGAGTCCTTCCTTTGCCTGATCCGGGAACTCTACGAACACTGCAGCACCACCATCCGTATTCGGTCGAAGGGTGAAGACGCTGAAATCGCCGATCCACAGCGGGTGTAAAGCAGGGCTGCCCCCTCAGCCAATCATCTTCAACCTCGCCATGGAGCCGCTCCTGCGGGCTGATCTCCAACAGCGCTGACGGCTTCGACCTGCACGGCGAGAGGCGGTGAGCGTCTTGGCCTATGCGGTCATGACCTGGCCCTGATCGAGCGGATGACCCGAGAGGCTTCCAGGTATGCTCAACACACATCGGGAGAGCCGCTGACTGGACGGTTCTCCGCTTCAATGCCAAAAAGTGTTGCGCGGTCCTCCACGTCGACGGGAGCAAAAGAGACTCGGTGCTGGCGACGGAGTTCCAGATCCAGGCGAGCCCGTCGTTTCCCCTGGGCCGAAGGGCAGGCCGTACCAACACCTTGGCAACGCCGACGGGCATCCGCGTCCGGCAGACCCCGAGGACACATCCGGGAGATCCTGCAGGACACTACCAAGATCGACGCATCCCTGCTGGCGCCAGGCAAGAAGATCAAATGCCCTCAACACCTTCCTGATCCCCCTCGCATCGCCTTTCGTCCTGAGAGGTTCCGCCGTGGCAAGGGGGGGGGGGGGGGGGGGGGGGGGGGGGGGGGGGGGGGGGGGGGGGGTGGAGGTTGGCCCTCAGCAAAGGTGCCCCTCAACAAGGCAGACAAACACCATCCGGCAGCTGGTCAAAAAGTGGCTGTCCCTGCCCCAGGGAGCCAGCAACGAGCTCATTATACATTGCCCACAAGGCACGGTGGCGCCAATGTCCCCCGCATGGGAGACCTCTGTGACATCGCGGTCATCACGCACGCCTTCCGGCCTCCTGACGTGCCCGGACACCACAGTAAAGAGGCGTTCGCGGCGACTGCCCTGACGCACCGTCGTCGAGAAGCGAATCGGCAGGCCACCTCCGCCAGGATGTAGCCACTTTTCCTGAAGCGGCTCCCTGAAAGGTGAATTCGCCGAGACAGGGTGAATCGCCTCGTTGTGGTCCCGCGCCCGCAACGCCACGCGCCGACTAGGGAAGCGACTGGGCTGCGCTGGGTATGGAGCGAGGAAGCGGCAGGAGCTGGGAGTTCTGGTGCCGCAGATCGAGACGGAGGCAGCATCACCGTCAGCCCCGGAGCCAGAGGCGTGCTGGAGAAAGTCCCTGAAGGCCGCGTCCACGCGCTCTACGTGGACACCCTGAGGAAAAAAAACCCCGACCAGGGGGCCCCCAAAGGGGCAAGGCCTTTCGAGGTGACCAGCAAAGTGGACTCCAGCAACCACTTCTCCCCGCAGGGCAGCTTCACCCGCTTGTTCGCCAACTGGTGCGGTTCATACACCGCGCCCGGCTGAACTGCGTTCCCACTCAATGGAGCCATCCGTCACGGGAACCGGGACAAGCGCTGCAGGAAGTGCGGGTACACCCTGGAGACCCCGCCCCACGTCCTGTGCAGCTGCAAGCCCCACGCCAGAGCCTGGCAGCTGCGCCACAACGCCGTCCAGGACCGCCTAGTGAAGGCCATCACCCACACCTCGGTGAGATTGCAGTCAACCGCACCATCCCCGGCACCGACAGCCCGCTGCGCCCAGACATCGTCGTCACGGACGAGGAGCGGAAAAAGATCATCCTCGTCGACGTGACGATCCCGTTCGAGAACAGGACCCCGGCGTTCCGCGAAGCCCGAGCCCGTAAACTCGAAAAATACGCCCCCTTGACTGACACCTTGCGGGCAAAGAGGGCTACGAGGTTTACACCGACGCCCTGATCGTCGGGGCGCTAGGCGCCTGGGACCCCTGTAACGAACGTGTACTTAGGGCCTGTGGGGTGGGCCGTCGCTATGCGCGACTCATGAGACGTTTGATGGTCTCGGACACTATCCGGTGGTCTAGGACATTTACACTGAACACATCACCGGCCACCGCCAATACCAGGAGTGAGCCGTCATGGCTTCATGCACCACGGGGGGGAAGGGGAAACCCTTAAAACCCCCTACTAAACTATATCCCCTAAGTCCTGAACCCACCGACCTGGATTCCACCACGTGAGGGTCACCCTGTCCTCATTACCCCGGCCCGCCTACTCTAATCATGGCTATGTGTAACCCATTATATGAGCGATGTACAGTCACTGCTCCCCTACTGTATCTTGACCCCACCCACCGTACACCCCGCATTGGGGACATTACAGACTGTATATATTATATGCTAACCAATAACCAAATACCAACGTCCCCTATACTCTGTATGTTACCCCCCGATGACTAATAACTGACGCATCAAACTCTGTGTATCATCTTTATTTAAATATTCTCTAATAAACATTTAAATCTGTTCCAGGCTTGGGCTAAAATGCAGGCTCTCAGACCTCAGGGTCTACATAGCAATGAAATAGCCCCACAGCCCGAGCCAGCTGGCATGGTCCAGCCGAAAGTTTTTCTTTGCTGTGTAATTATACCCTAAAAGTCTCATCTAGTCTTTGTGGGTGTCTGCACCTAAAAAGGAAAAGTCTCTGCTTATACTTGAGTTTCTTTTTTCCAATACCATATTCGAAGAGGGGAAAAAAAGATACTTGAAATCTTAACTGGCCCACTGGCATTCTATTGGAAACAAACAGAGCATTTAATGCCATGAGTTGACAAGGGAATTAAAGAAACTGGGGTGGGAGGGAAAGGAGAGAGAGAGAGAAAACAACCAAACAAGTTAGAACATTAAGCATTTGACTTCAATCCACAAAACCAAATTCAATATTAAGGCAGAAATTCTTTCCCTAACCTACACAGTGTGCCTAGATATTGGATAGAGCTCCAAATAGATTATATGTACTGAAATAAGTAGACATAACAGACAATTCTGAACCTATCTCAGAACTTCCTTACTACTGTGGTTTTAAATTAATTCATTTGCATCCCTATTTGTATGATAGGCCCCAACCAAAATCATAGCCCCGTTGTTCTGCGCGTTGTATGGCACACAGTGGAGATAGTCATATCATTACACAGTAGAATTCCTAAAGAACTGCTAAGATTTTAACTCACATGTGAAAGAAAAATCTTAAAGGAGACATCCTTTAGCCAAGGTAAAAGAGTTGTACCTTAATTTTCTGATGAATATGCCTTAGTGAGTCTGCAGTACCCATGTCTGCATCATCGGGGATGCACACTATATCTAATTTCATCTTTGTGTCTAGGTTTAGCAGCTTCTGGACTTCTTTGGTTGTAACCACAATGACCTCTGTAGTAGAAAAGAAGAGAAGGGTGAGGGGAAAACAACAGGGCAACAAATATTAATGTATTCATCTATCCAATGCACAGGATACACACACACATTCAAACTTTCTCCAGCTTCCACTGTGCTTTATGAATGGGTTTAGCCCTTTAACAGAGTTCTTCAAATCCAAAAAAAACTAGTTCCAGATTAATAAATTTCATAGAACTAGAGGATTACGTTTTTGACAGACATGAAAGTAACCTCTTATACATTTTTCTTTTTTTTTTTTTTTTATCATGAGAGACATGGTATGGAATTGAGAGTGGAGCAGAGTACATTTCCTGGTACTGTTAGCAAGCGATTTACCATATGTACTTGTTCATTAGCCCATTCATTTATAAGCCAACCCCCCCAAGATGGCTAGGTAAAAATAACAAAAACTGTATGACGCTTTCATAAACTGACCCTGTATTTCAGGGGTTGCCAAACTTTGGCTCCTGGCCCATCAGGGTAAGTCACTGGTGGGTTGGGACATTATGTTTACTTGGAGCGTTTACTTGAGGGGCTCCATACCTGCAGACGCTCCAAGTAAACAAAATGCGTGGACCCACCAGCAGCTTACCCTGACGGGATGGGAGCCAAAGTTTTCCAACCCCTGCTATATTTTAAAAGCTGGCATCACAAGAAACACTCAAAAGCTTTGCTAGAATTATTTTAATGTAATCTAACGAAAAACCTGTTGTTGTTATAATAACACAGAATTCATGAGCAGGAGCGCAAATTATTGTTTGTTTCTGCATATTCAACAACTTTAAGTCTGAATCCTGCATCATAAGAAGACCTTTCTCTTTTGATTTCACCGTTGCTCATTTTAAATACTAGTATGAAAATAGTTTATTATTATTATTGTAGTTATAGATTCTGTAGGACTTGATTTAGGAATGTCACCTGCTTTATCACTGTCAGATTATTACTGTTGTTTATTTCAAAGCAGCCTATAGACTGGCATGTCTTTAGGGATAACAGGCTATTTCAATTTGAACAGAGATTCCATCAACTCTACACATTATATTTTCATATTGGCTCGGGACTTACGAGGTCCATTTCAAGGCAATCTAGTCCACTAAACAAAGCCTTTGCAACTTTAAAAGGCTGCACTATTGACATCAATAAATGGGTCAGCAAACTTTGGCTCCCGGCCTGTCAGGGTAAGCTGCTGGCGGGACATTTTGTTTACTTGGAGCATTTGCAGGCATGGACCCCCTCAGCTCCCTGTGGCCACAGTTCACTGTTCCCCGTAGCTCCCACTGGCTGGGAACGGTGAACTGCGGCCACAGGGAGCTGAGGGGCTCCATGCCTGCAGACGCTCCTGGTAAACAAAACGACAATGTATTAGATATTCAATTCAATGATTCCATAGAGTCTAAAATCATCAAATTTTGGTGTAGACCCATTTATAAGCTGACCCCCGCTCTTTGATGCATCACTTTTTTACCAAAAATATTCGGCTTATGAACGAGTATATATGGTATTAAAACTACATGCCTGACAATGTCTCTGACACCTTGAATACCTCTGTCTTGGTGCACCTAAGGAACAGTAATTTTAGCAATGAGGGATACAGAGTTAACTTTCTTCCCCTACTTCTCAATTTGCACAGCTCACTCTAGAGAAACACCAAACATGCTATTGGAGACAATAGTTAAATCAACTCTCCTAGCACCTGTCTGAGAGGGAAATGGAATAGTTTGACCTAGTACAACACAGTTGGGTTCAATCTAGACAGGAAAGACAGAAAGGACATGGGGGGATGGAGTGGTATGTGGGAGCATTAACAACACCATGGAGATACAGAGGGAAAATGAAGACTGTGATGGTAAAGTACTTCAGGTAAGGGAACAAACTTTATAAACAAAACCTCAACCACAACAGGCATTTACCACTGACATCCAGGAATGAAGGACAGAGTGAAAAGCAAAACTTCTTGAAAATAGCCTTGAAGTAGATAAAACATAAAATACTGTACGCCTGGGGATGTTCCCAAGACTTACGGTAGGTAACAAACACAACCAGACATGCACCAGAAATGTTCCCAAGTTACGAAAGAATGATCCAGTATGAAAAGAATCTAACCAAAAAAGCCATCCTGGATTGACTAATTAATGAGGCTGAGGAAATACACGAACACATAAGAACAACAGGGCAGTTTGGTACCGTCGACTAAGAGCTACTTTTCACAGTTGATTTATTTTGGTTACTAGAATTATAAAACCAGAGTGTGACGGGAGCATGGGATTGCAACTGATTTTATGTAAAGCAGTTTCTATAGTGTCCGACAAAAAAAAATTAATCTCAAAATCAAACGAAACTGCCTTGGATTCAAAACTAGCTAAAGGACCTAAAGAAAGGAAAATGATAAATGGCAATGTCTTGAGTTGGGGTGAAAACAGCCAGTGGAGCAGGGGTTGTTAGTACATCCAGTCTTATTTGACATTTGTATTAATTGTCTGACTGGGGGAAGACATCAAGTTACTGAAATTCATATACTGAGACCGTGAACACTGGCAAGAATAGAACAATGATATAAAGAGACCTAAACAGGTTGGAAATGTTAAAAAACCAATACACAATTCAAGTATGAGAACATAATTAAGGTTAAGACTTTGTCATGGTTATTTTTAGTAAAAGTCACAGACAGGTCACAGGCAATAAACGAAATTTCAAGGAAGCTAAGACCTGTCTGTGACTTTTGCTGCTGCGGCTCCGTAGTTTCCCCCAGAGGGGGCTGTGGGGTTCTCCCTCTGCCTGTGTCAGCTAGGAGCTGCAGCAGGGCCCTCCCCTTCACCCACTGCAGCTGGGAGCTGCAGGGTGACCATATTTCCCAAAGAGAAAATGGGACACCCCCAGCCACTCACCCAAGGTGTCCTCCCCTCCCCGCCCCTGTATGAGGCTGTCGCCTGTCGCTGAAGCACAGAATGTCACGAAGGTCCATGACTTCCATGACCTTCGTGATATAAACGTAGCCTTAAGTATAATTAATGCCAGAGAACACCGTTTTATAGAAAAAGATTAATCAAACAAACCTGATTTTATTTTTTTATTAAAATAGAAGTTCAGTTGATAAAGGTAATTTTGTAGATCCAACACACAAACTTCTGTAAGGCATTTGACTTAATACCAGATGACATTCTGATTTAAAACTAGCATTGTACAACAGCAATAAAACACATTAAATGGATTAAGGATTGGCTAGCTGACAGATCTGAAGAAGTAGTCATCAACTGGGAAATCATGATTGAAGGGGATGCTTCTAGTGGAGTTCCACAATCATCAGTCCTATCAGGCCTAACACTATGTAACATTTTTATCAATGATCTGAAAGTAAATACAAAAATCACTGCTTCTAAAATTTGTTGCTAACACAATGATAGGCAGAGTGGTAAATAATGAGGAGGATAAGGCAGTCACACAAAGCAATCTGGATTGCTCAGTAACCTGGGCCCGCCTAAATAAAATTCATTTTATTATAGCCAAATGTAAAGGCATACAACTAGGAACACAGAATGCAGGCCACACTGACAGACTGGGGAACTGTATCCTGGAAAGCGATGACTCTGGAAAGGATTTAGGAGTCATAGCCGATAAACAACTCAACAGAGCTCCCAAGGCAATGCTGTGGAAAAACGGGCTAATGCCACCCTTGGATGTATGAACAGGGGAGTAATGAGGAGGAATAGAGTGGTGATTTTACCTCTAGCTACAGCACTGGCGAGAAAGATGCTAGAATATTGTGTACCATTCTGTTGTCCACATTTTAAAAAGGATATTGAAAAACTGGAGACAACGCAGAAAAGAGCCACAAAAGTATCTGAGAGATGGAGAAAATGCCTTACAGTGAGAGACTTAAGGAGCTAACTCTCTTTATCTCAGCAAAAAGATTGAGAAACAACTTGATCACAGTGTACAAGTACTTTCCCGGGAAGAAAATAACAGGTGCTAACAGGCTCTTTAATGTAGTGGAAAAAGGCAGAACAAGAACAAGTGGCTGGAAGTTGAAGCCTGAAAAAAACAAATTAGAAATTATATAATTTTTATTTAATAGTGAGGGTGACTAACTACTGGAACAAACTACCAAGGGAAGTAGTGCTTCTCCATCTCTGGATGTCTTAAAATCAAGACAGAATGCCTTTTTAGAAGCAATGCTTTGGTCAAGTACAAGATGCTGGGCTCAATGCATGGGTAACTATACGAAATTCTATGGTCGGACTAGATCTAACTGGTCCATTCTGGCCTTTAAATCTATGAAACTATTAAGTAATTTTAAAATATTAACATTGGAAAAATATGAACTAAGACAGATGGAGAAAAATAATCTAAAAAACGAAGTGGGGAAAAAACAGAGATAAGGACAATTTACAAGTGTATGAATGGTTTCCATTCTTCCAGGAAGAGGAATTATTTAGGGTGTTACAAAGGTATAATTTGGAATAATGGATAAAATTAAGAAAAGGAAAACGTAGGCTGAATATGAGGAGAAACTTCCTGTTTGGCTATGGAACAGCCTCCCGAGGGATGGGATGGAAATCCCATTGTTTTGCACACTTGAAGGTAGAGGAGATAAAGCCAGAATAAATACTGTATTATTTGGCTTGGAAGGATTCGAGTCAATTCCACCATACACAACTTGACAGAACACTTTTCCATTGACAATAAAAGACATTTACAGCTAGCTAAGCAAAGACAGACAAATGCTGCTTGAGAACTTATACCAGTTAAGATATTTACTTTGTATATTTTGACATGTGATGTTGACAATTTGTTTTTTAACAGTTATAAACCTTTAACTTCTTGAAACTCAACGTCTACTGTCATTAAGTAATTATTGTTTGGCCCCCAATAATTTCTCGCAACTGTTTAAAAATTTAAATTGATAATTACAGTTTAACACACATAGTTTTACAGAACATTAAAATAAAAATCTAAATTATCGTTACAAATAAACATCCATATTATCCATGAAAATTATAAGATATAAAAAAATAAACACTGAATTTCTGCCAAGCCTGTGTGTCATGCAGAGAACTACCCTGCACTGACAGCAAAATGGATAAGTTAACCTATGGGTTAGCAACTGGCAATCTCTCACCTTCAAATCCAATTCGCTCTAACAGATTTAATGGGTACCAGATTAAAGGTTTGTTGCCTACTGGCAGGAGGGGCTTAGGGATGCTGGAAGTTAGGTCCATCATTCGGGATCCCCCACCTGCCGCCATCAGCACTGCTTGAAACTCCATCTTTACAAACTGCAACTGCAAACACAGGGTGTTTTTAGCACCATAGAATAAAGCTTTCAGCTCCTCCTCATAATCACCCAAATGATACCAGAACATTTCAGTTCAAAGTCCCCCACTTGGGGAAACCATTCATTCCCCAATACCAAATCAGCCATTCTTCCTTGGCAGATTTCAGACAACAGTTTTCTGATGCTTGAACATTAACATGTTAAACAACACACAAACATGCAATGAAACCTCAAATACCAACAAATGCTGAGATCTTCAGCGTATGGAGAGTCAAGAACGGTTTAGACCTGTATGTGTTCAAGACTTCAGAATACCACTTTCTGCCTAGCATGATTATGTAAAGAAGCAGGGCTGCTACCACATGCACAGACCCACAGCAGCGATAGTGCCATCGTTACCCCCTAACAGTGGGCCAGCAGCACCGGACGGACTGACAACCCATCCTCTGATGCCATCCCAACACAACAGAATCTGAGCACCTGGCGTGCCACAGAGATGCCATTCCCGGCAGCTCCATCACTGTGTTTATCAGCTACCAACGCGGCCTGTGGCATTGCCTGTGTCAGAAGTGCCACCTCCTGTCAGGGCAGCTCGACCCTGCAACGAAGCACTCGCCACTCTCAACACAGGCCCCAGGGCAATTCTCACAGTGTTGGGGTCACCGGCAATCAACTGTGACAGCCGCGTCCTCAGGCCGGGACCAGCCCCTTGCAGCACGAGCAGAGCTGGTCCTGTGCAGGGGTGATAACTGCGCCCCTTCCCCCCCACAGCGAGGGGAGCCCGGCCCCGCCCGGGGATGGGAACCGCCCCCCCCTTCCCCAGCGAGGGGACCCCCGGCCCCGCCCGGGATGGACCGCCCCCTCCCCGCAGCGAGGACCCCGGCTCGCCCGGGATGGGAACGCCCACCCCCCCGCAGAG
Source organism: Chelonoidis abingdonii (assembly GCF_003597395.2). Lineage (NCBI taxonomy): Eukaryota > Metazoa > Chordata > Testudines > Testudinidae > Chelonoidis > Chelonoidis abingdonii. The sequence continues at coordinate 3,584,666 of NC_133775.1, forward strand.
AGGGGACCCCCGGCCCTGCCCGACCCCCGGCGGGGGATTAGCCCGGGGTCTGTCGGCCGGAGAAAAGCGGCTCCTCTGCCCCACGGCGGCCGGGCCGGGCCGGGCCGGGCCACCCCTCCGTTACCTCAGGTGCCGCCTCTACCGGCTTCTCCCTCCCCGGACCCTTGCTCTGACAGGACAGCAATGGCGGCACCGGCAGCTACTGCGCCTGCGCTGCGGTTACCAACAAGCGCCGAGAGAATAGATAGGTGGCCGGAAACGACGGGGGGGAAGGTGGGGGTGAGGAGCGCCGAGCTATTGATCTCCCAGGAGAGAAGGCAGCAAGGACAGAGGAGGAGCACAGAGTCATCGATCCCCCAGCAGCAAGCTGCGGGGAAAGGGAGGAGCACAGAGTCATCGATCCCCAGGAGCCTGTTGTAGGGTGCAGGGCTAGAGAGGGAGGAGGCCCTGGCTGGAGTGCAGGGGCAGCTCCCTGGCTGGGGGCAGAAGGGGCTCATCCAGCCAGTCCCCTCCAGTGGTTGGGCAAGGACGCACGCGCTGCAATGAAGGGGGGCTTTAAGGCAGCTGTGGCTCTTGGCGTGGGATCCCCCCTGCAGAGATACTCAGCTGGCTAACAGCACCCCGATACTGCAGGGAGGGGCCACGCCTGGGTGAAGGGGACCCCATTTCCAGTAAAATGGGGGGGCTTCCTTGGCAGCTCCGTTTCCTACGGTGTCAGAAGCAGCATGGGCAGCCCACACTTTCAAACCTCAGCAGTCAGGCCGCAGGTGATCCTGAGATCACCCTAGCCCTCAGGAGATTTGGGGGTTCTTTCTTTACCTGCTGGTTCCTGAGCTTTAGGGTCACACGTGGCTCCCATTTTGGAGCTTTTCTCCCCACGCAGGAGGGCTAGAAGCTTGCCTGCATTTTAAATGAAAGTTGAGATTCTCACACAATTCCAGACACTGGGGCTTTAAGAAACCACCAGATACCATGATAAACAAAAGCACATGGTCAAAACTTGCTGGCGGCATTGTTACCTCAACAGCACCATGTGTGTATTTCTTAGAGTGGAAAATATTCTCCACCACCCATAAATGTTATGATTGAGTTTGTCAGGAAACACTGAACAAGCGTTGTTAACATCCTCATTCACTGAACTTTAGTCTTTGCTCCAAGCACCATTCATCACGCTCAGCACTTGTTCCACGGGGCACCTGTTGTCTGGTAAACACCTGATTTTATAGGGACAGTTCTGATATTTGGGGCTATTAGCACCACCCCCCTCCCACTTATTCATATTTGCAATCTGGTCACTCTACTCCCCAACTGCTGTTATTTTTGTTATTTCCAAATTCCCATTTGATAAGTTGCATGTGGTATTGGGAATATTTCGTGATCAGACAGGGCTCTGTTTCCAATTTGAGCTAAACCGCTGAATATGGACCCCAGACCTCTTTCCTGGCATTTGAACCCCACTTTCCTTCCAAGGCACTCCATTTAAGAAGCATCTGCACTGCTGGATCAATAGAAACTATTTGCACAGATGAATAATATTTTCAAGTCCAATCCAGTAGGGTTCTGGGAAAGCGCCAGAGCTTCCTGACAACAGCTAAAATTATTATAACTATCTTAATTTCTCCCAGAAGAGGCATTGTTGCAGCCAGTCAGAGACCTCACTGATGCTTGGAAGGATATCTCAGGACCACCAACCAAGCCCACAGGTTACCTTCTGAATTTAGCAAAGCAGACAACCACTGCTTGCTGTAGCAGCCAGAAACCCCTGCTGGCTCCAAATTCAAATCCAAGGAACAGGTTTATTTCAGCATAGCTACAGAATGCCACTCCTCAGGGATCAGTTGGGAGTAACAGGCCAAACAAAGGCTATACATAAAGGCAAAGGCTTTATCTCAGCACACTCTTTTTATATCCAAGAGGACACCTTACTTTTATCAACACCCCCTCCTCTGATTCATTGCCTAGTAGTTATGGCCATAAAATTCCACATTATACACTAGATTATATAACATGTTATCTACTTGTGACACTATGTACCTTGGGGGAACATCGTACACCTCCATGTTCATCCTGATAAAATGATTGTGTGGTATCCAGTGCAAAGTTTATCATGTTGCTTGTCTTCGGAAGGCTCATGATGCACTGAGCATGGTTGTTATAGTGATGTTATAGTAATTGTTGTTACAGTGTTACAGTAATGTTACAGATTATAATTTCATGTATATAGTTATGAGGCTGAAAATGTGTCTTCATGGCTTAAAATAAGCCCAGGCAAAAACTCTTCAAGAGTAGAGAGGCAGTTCACACCTCATCAGGGCATGTATGGGACAAACCCAGACCAGCCTCACAGGAACAAAGGATGCTGGCCTAGGCAGCAACAAAAGGATGAATTGGACTTTTGAGTGAGTCACCCCCCTTCCTTTGGTCAGTTTGGGACTGCGATGAGGTAATGCTCCCCTGACTCTGAAGGGGGTGGGAGGCAAAGCTAAGAGGGAAGAAGGAACATGATAAAGGGGAGAGATATTTGCCAGTCTCTACAGAAACCACACCAAGCGACTGAGGCGCTGATCAAAGGGGAGAGCCTGGCTGAAGAGCAACCAGCCAGCCTGTGGTGAGAAGCATCTAAGTCTGTAAGGGCACTGAAAGGTTTAAGATCAGCTTTTATTTCATTTTCCCCTTTCGATGACCCAAATGGCAGCACTTTGGCCTCTGGCACTGCTCAGAGAAGGGAGCTGCTGGTGCTCGTGCATTGCCTCTGAGCAGACACGAGATCCCTGGATCCTCCATGGGGAGTGACAGCCCGCTGAACTCTGGGAAAGCAGGTCACCGGCAGAGTCAGGCCTGGAACCCAGAACTCCTAAGTCCCGGACCAGTGCCTGAGCCTGGACTGCCCAGCTTCCTAAAGGGCAGCACGATTAGACCCAGTTCCAGGGGCAAGACTTGATGGGAGTGCACAGGCTGCCTGGCCCAGAGCAAAGCAGAATGATCACATTGCTGCTGTGCAATACTAATGCATAAGGCTCCATGGGCTGAGCCAGCAGCAGTAGGTATGGGGAGCCAGTGGGGGAATCTATGCTCAGCCGCTTTGCAGGGCACTCTGGCCAGGCAGCTGGGAGCAGTTTCATGTTAAGACAAAGTCACCATGGGGTACTGCATTCCCATCCCGAGCCACCCTTGCCGATAAGGCACTGGGACACATCTCATCAGAGGGTTGAGCGCAGAGCCAAAGGAGCCAACACCCGTCTTGATAAGCGACTCGCTCAAAGCCCCTTGTAAGCAACTGATGAGTGGATAAGGCCTCTCTGGCCAGGGTGCAACGTGATCTTCACAGCAGGATCAGGCTGGGTTCTTCACCCATGCAAACTCATAAGTGCTCCTTGCCCTCAACCGTCTTCCCTGCTCCCTGACTCAGTCACTCAGCACCCTCTAGTGCTCAGGTAGGTATTGCATGCACAGGACTCACTCCGTGCTAGTCAGACAGCAGTGGCTAGCACAGAGGGCTCTTAGCAAACAAAAAATAGGGGTAAAACAAGCCTGGATGGGAAATCAGACAAGCCAGAAAACTGGTTTTCAGTATAAAATTGGTTATTTGACAAAATGAAATGTTTCCTGCAAAGCGCCTGCTTTCTGCAGGAAATTTCAATGCATTAAAGCCCAAACATTTGACAGTAGCATGGCCCAAAGCCTGCAATACTTCTGTTTGGCTAGGCTGCTATGGATCCTCATGGAATTAATCATAGTCCAGTTTCCCCTTCTCCCCTTTCTCTTGCCTGGGCCAGGCTCCCCAGCCAAACTACATCTCCGACTAGGCATACTGGCCATGGACTCCCAGGATGCAACTGGCATACTTTACCGTAGGGAAGTCCATGGTGCATCATGGGAGATTGAGTCCAACCAAGGAGACCAACCTATGGAAGAGAACAGGAGAATGAGGCACTCAAACTATAGCTCCCATGATGCACTGCAGCAGCATTTCCAAATACAGATATTTGCAGGCTTTTTAGTTTTCACCAGAAAGTCAAACTTAGATAGAAATTTTCAACCAAACATTTTTTAAATCAAAACTTTCCATGGGGGAAAAAAAAAAACCACTCCGTTCAGTGCAGGAGAAAGTAGATGCTGTGTTATCTCTGGGGGTCCATGGAATTAGCTGAGGTTTCCTGACCTATCACGTCAGTAAACAGTTCAGTGCCAGCTGAAAGCCCTGGATGGAGAGCTTGTTAGCACTGGAGCCCGCCCCACATTTGTTTGCAATTTGAAAGTCTTTTTTAGCAAGCTGGGGCAGGATGTGCTGACTCCCCATTTCCATTTTATTGCCAGACAGAGGTCGCCTGTCAGTTTTGTTTCACTCAAGGACCTAACCTAGGCATTTCTCCGCACACCCATCTCCCAAGCAGCATTGGGCCCCTGATTCCATCCCTGCCCCCAGGGCAGCACCCCGCCATCAGGAGGCCGGAGGGACCCCAGCCACACCAGAGGAGAGGGTGGTCCCAGCCCGTGCTGCCATTCTCCTGACCCAGAGAGTCCTTTGTGCCCATTAACTCACCAACTGAGTGTATGGGAGAGCGAGAGGCCTCTCTACAATGGGCTAATCCCCTGGCCAGCCCCCTTCCTCCTCATTAGGGGCTGCGGTAGGATCAATGGGGGTTTCTCCTCTCACCAACATGCCTTTTTTTTTCTGAGGGGAAACAACTTCCAATGTAGCCAGGAAACCCCACCCTCACCCCTTCACCTCCACTATTAGCTGCTGGTTTGTTTGGGTGCCATTAATTATCGGCCCTGCTGCTCAGACATCCCATTTGTGGTGTTCTAGGGAAAAGGGGGCTGCTAAAGAGCAAAGGAGAATGAGCGGCTGGAGAAGGGAGCCCAGCCTTCTGAGTGGCTGGCAGGGGCTCCAGCCCAGGGACCCTGTAACCAGCAGCCAAGTCTACACAGTCCCCACAATGCCTCTGGGATTGACCCTTCCTCTAGGGCTAGGACCCGGGAGCTCATTCCCCCCACAGGCTCTCCCCTTGGCTCTGCTCCCAGAGGGTGCCTGCGGCCTCAGGCAGGCATCGCTGCATTGGTTACACTGAGGTCAAAGGGCTAGACACTCAGTGTGAGTGTTTTTAAATGGAAGGAGGGTGTGGACGTACACTGCTGTGTGTGTCCCCGCGCTATTGGCTCAGATCTCTCTGTTAATGCTTTGAGAGCTTAGCTGACAGGAGCAGTTCGAGGCACTAGCTGAGCCTCCCCAGATCCAAGCAGGGCCCAGGTGGCCCATCCAGCCAAGGAGCAGCCAACGAAGGGACTGTGCTGGCTGTTTGTCACCGGCACGCCTGCACTTTGGCTGAAGGGGGGTGCTCTGGGCGTGCAGAGGGCGGGAGGCAGACGGAGGGAAAAGATTCATTCCCAAGGTTTTGTTAATCACCGTCTCACTCCTCCCCGACCTCCCCCAGGATGGCTGTGGGGGAAATGCAGCTCGGCGCAGATGAGTCACCTGGCTGGTTGAGGCCTGCCCTCAGACACACGTGGTTCTTAGCTGCCATAAATCATCCCCTCAGCGGCTGCCCACACACAAAGGGGCCCAGTGAGACGCGAGGGGAGGGGGGTTGTTGTTTGTGTGAAATCCGAAGAATGGCAGCTCTCTCGCTGATTACTGGGGGGGGGGCGGGGGGCGGGGGGGGCTTGCTCCGTCTACCAGCCATCCCCGAACCGGGGCGAGGCTCTGACATGCCACGACGGGCACTGGGGCGCGGAACCATGATCACGCCTCCCATCAATCTTGCTAGGCCCTGTCTCCAGCCACCAATTTCTTTATGAATCTCCCACTTGGGGAGCAATGCAGGTTCTTGTTGGAGTCACATGAAAAATGTAATTAACATCAAACCGGGCTTGGAAATCATACAGGCCTTACGCAGCTTGCTCTGGGGCTGGGCACAGCTGCTCTGACGCAACACACGGCAACAAGACTGCAAAACCAGAAAGTTGTGTCAAATTGAAAGTGCAAGGACGGGGGTAGTTCGGGAGGAGAGAGGAATTCCCAGGTCACCACGTCTGCAACCGTTGGAAGTCACGTCTCGTGACCATTCCTGCTGTCTGAGGAAATCACACATCTTGTCATGGGGGTTGGGGAACCACACGCTACCTGCAACTCAGCCAAAGAGGCGGCCTTGGCAGGAAGCCGGTGGGTGTGTGAGATAAATAGCCCGAGGTGAACCAAGATGAAGAGGACACACGGAGGTTTCTTTTTCCTTTGAAGAAGGTGATGCTAAGAAAGGAGAGAAATGCCACGTGGGGAAGCCCAGGCGTTTGTGCAGCACTGGGGCGAGGACCACCCCTAGCAGTGGGAATGGCAAAAAGTAAAGGACAGTTTCACCTTTACTCTGCCCCCTGGTGCATACGCCTTTCAAACCAGGCAGCTCTGTAGCGAGTGAGACGGTGTTAAATCAAGCAGTGCAAACTGGTAGGGAGGGCAGTAGACTTGGGTCACCTGGGGCAAGTCCCTTCCCCCTCTCTCCAGGCCTCAGTTTCCTTCCCACCCTCTGCCTTCCTTGTCAGAGCTTTTCAGGCAGGGACTCTCTCTCGCTCTGGGTTTGTCCAGCGCCTGGCGCAAAAGGAGAGCTGATATGGGCTGGGGGTTCAGCTGTACAGCAATATCTTACGTACAGTGGGACCGTGGCAGGGAAAAGCCCCGTGTGCTGGGACCATGTGTGTAGCAGCTGGATTGACCGAGCTGGAGGTGCCCGTAGTCTGAGGACACAAAGGCTGTGAGGTTCAAAGGAGATTGACCATACACATACACACACATGCGCTAATGAGAAGGCACATGCAATGCACCTGTGTGTCTAGGAAACCCCAGCTGGCATAGGATTTAGGACCAGCAAAGGCCTGGGGCCCCCAGCCCATATCCCTCAGGTCTCTGACATGCTGCTGAACAGTTCCAGCTCCTTCCAGTAGAGGGCACTGGTACCAGGTACACACTAGGCAGCTCATCGCTGTACTGTGGCAGGTGGTTCGCCCCTCGTCCTGAAGGGGGTGCCAGACAGCACAGCAGTGCGGCTCCAGACTATGCTTGCAACGCCCTGGTTACTGACGGGTCCAGACCGGGCATAGAGCCCGCTGATTGTGCCACCAAGGCAGTGTCTCCTCCAGCCTCCACAAGCAGCTGCTGGCTCTGGGTGGCCCAGGGTTGCAACTCTCTACTGAGCACACGGGGCTGTGTGTGAGCGAGGTGGGGGTTCAGGGGGTGTGATGGAGTAGGGGCTGTGTGTGTGGGGAACGGGAAGGAGTAGGGACTGTCGGTGTGGGGAACGGGAAAGCAGGGGATGTCTGTAGGTGGCGGACAGGTAGTCAGAGTGTAATCCGAACCCGGCAGGGGGGAGGGGGGAGCACCTGGGCGCGGTGGAGGGGGACACTCACATTTGTACGCGAGACGCGCGAGCGATATCACAC
>NC_133775.1:3599562-3713860 GCF_003597395.2 Chelonoidis abingdonii
CCCAGAAGGACTCAGTGGAGGGGTCCTGACTGTGCCTGCAAGCTCTGCTGTAACCTGTGTTCCTGTTGTCCAATAAACCTTCTGTTTTACTGGCTGGATAAAAGTCACTGTGGGTCCCAGGAAGAGGGGTGCAGGGCCAGACTCCGTGACAGGGGGGGATGGACAGATTGTTCTTCTTGGGTTGTTGGTGAGTGGGGGCAGGGGAATGGGTTGTTACTGTAGGGCTGCTGGTGAGTGCAGAGCCTGGGTGTTGTCAGGTTGTTGGTGAGCTTGGGGAGGGTGTTACGGCTGGTTTGTTGGTGAGCCCACTGGGTCTGGTTGTTGTCAGGCTGTTGGTGAGTGTGCAATGGGCTGCATGTTGGTTAGTGCTGGGGCAGGTGTTCAGTTGTTGGTGAACACAGGGCGGGTGTTGTTGTCGGGCTGTTGGTGAGCATGGGAGTGAGTGGCGTTGTCAGGCTGTTGGTGAGTGCGGGGGCAGATGTTGTTGGGCTGTTGGTGAGCACAGGGGCAGAGCTTGTTGTTGGGCTGTTGATGAGCTCAGGTGCAAGTGCTGTTGTTTGGCTGCTGGTAACTGTAGGGGCCAGGGGTTGTGGATGAACACAAGGGCAGGGCTTTTGTTGGGCTGTTGGTGAGCGTGGGGGTGGGGGTTGTTGATGGGCTGTTGATGAACGCAGGGGCTGATGATGTCATCAGGCTGTTGATGAACATAGGGAGTGGGTGTTGTTGGTGAGCACAGGGACAAAGGTTGTTGGACTGTTGGTCAGTGCAGGGGCAGATGATGTCAGGCTGTTGGTGAACACGGGGGTAGGTGTTGTTGTCGGGCTGTTGGTGATCGTAGGAAGTGGGTAGGTGTTCAGTTGTTGGTGAACACAGGGCGGGTGTTGTTGTCGGGCTGTTGGTGAGCATGGGAGTGAGTGGCGTTGTCAGGCTGTTGGTGAGTGCGGGGGCAGATGTTGTTGGGCTGTTGGTGAGCACAGGGGCAGAGCTTGTTGTTGGGCTATTGATGAGCTCAGGTGCAGGTGCTGTTGTTTGGCTGCTGGTAACTGTAGGGGCCAGGGGTTGTGGATGAACACAAGGGCAGGGCTTTTGTTGGGCTGTTGGTGAGCGTGGGGGTGAGTGTTGTTGATGAACACAGGGGCAGGTGTTGTCGTCGGGCTGTTGGTGATCATAGGGAGTGGGTGTTGGTGAGCACGGGGCAGAGGTTGTTGGGCTGTTGGTCAGCGCAGGGGCAGATGATGTCAGGCTGTTGGTGAGCATGGGGGCAGGTTTGTCGTCGGGCTGTTCGTGATCGTAGGGAGCAGGTGTTGTTGGTGAGCACAGGGGCAGAGGTTGTTGGGCTGTTGATGAGCTCAGGTGTGGGTGCTGTTGTCTGGCTGCTGGTGACTGTAGGGGGCAGGGGTTGTGGATGAACACAGAGGCGGGGGGTTTGCTGGGCTCTTGATGAGTATGGGGTGGTGTTGAGTTGTTGGTGAGCACAGGGCTGACTCTAGTGTATTTAGGATACTGACCCATCCGGTGTTGCTGGGGAAGCCGTGGCCTTTCGTAGATCAGAACAACCCACAGGCCTGACCCCGTTCAGCACCAGGGCTGTACCCTAGAACCCTCCAGCCATGCTGGCTGCAGTGCTGGCTCTCTGGCCACACCACGGGGTGCTGGTTTGGGCTGGCAGGGACCATTCCCCTTCCTGACCTCATGGCTGCATTTCTGCAGCCCAGCTGCACTCTGCCACTCACACAGGCTGGCTGCGGGGCTGGTTCCCCATGCCCCCAGGGCTGGGTCTCCCCTTATGCTCTGCATCCCTCCCTCCTCCATCAGCTGCAGGCCAGGCCTGACCCGGCCGGACTTTGATCTCCCTGGGGAAGCAGAGCAGCTGCAAGTCTGTGTGTGGTCCAAGCAGGGCCCCTGTCCCTGGGAGCTAACAGTGCTGGGGAGCGGGGACAGGCACACACACACCCTCCCAGCATCCTCCCCGTGTCCCTCTCTTTAACCCTCCTTGTGCTGCACCATAACCCCGAGCAACCTCCACTCTATCCAGGGGGCTGGCAGTTCTCCACTCCCACCCCCTCCAGCCCTCCATCCGACCCCCAAGCTGCCCCACTGGTGCCAGCCTGTCCCGGCCATGCCCACAGAGTGGTGCAAAACATCCCCTCCCTGCCGCCTCCCCGTGGACCCATCCTGCCTTCTCCTGCCCCAGCTGGGCCCACTGCCCCTGGAGCGGGGGGCAGCGCTAATAACTCAGTCATAGCCAGGGCTATAGGAGGGGGCTCCCCCGGGATGAGGCGATTCCTGGCAGAAGATATGGGGCAGGGCCCTGCAGTGTGGCGCTGGGGAGCTGTGCACATGCTGTGGGTGGCGCCGGTGACGCATTCACTGTCCAGGGCGCCCCCTCATGGCAAGAGCCGACGCTGCGGCACATCTGCCTCTTTCTGCCCTCAGGGACCCCATGGCCCACAGCCTTGGCCCCCTGGACAGGTCACAGCATGATCCACCCCCTCCAGGGAATCAATGCCCCACCCAGCAGCATCCCACCCAGTGCTAGTCACCCCCCGTCTCCCTAGGGTGACCAGACAGCAAAAGTGAAAGATCGGGATGGGGTGGAGGGGGGGTAAGAGGAGCTTATATAAGATAGAGACCCAAAAAGTGGGACTGTCCCTATAAAATCAGGACATCTGGTCACCCGACATCTCCCGCCCCGACAAGGCCCCTCAGCAATCCCACTCTCCCTTCAGTGGAGCGGGTTCCTGCTTCCCCCCAGCGTTCCCCAAACATTTAACCTGCTCAGGGAGCTGAGTCTCTCTTGGTGCTCCTCTGCCAGGACACCAGCCCCCAAGGGCCGCACCCCTTTGCCACAGCCCGTCACAGCAGCTGGCTCCGCTCCTGGGGCTTTGCAGGATCCCCCTGGCCCTGGCCCGGTGCCAGAGCTGAGTTGTTATGGTGGATCCAGCTGCCCTGCAGGAAGATGGCCCTAATCCTCCCCAGCTGGGTCCGCCTTAACAAGCAGTACCCAGTCGGCTAATTGAGCCCTCAAGCCCATTAACCCTTCTGCTGCTGGTGCAGGTGAACACCCCCCCGCCTCTTTCCATTTCTCAGGCAGGCTCCCCAGCCAGGGCAGAGGGCAGCCCGTTTGCTCCGTTGCTGCCCCATGGTGCCGCAGAGATGCACACGCCCTGCTCTCTCAGGGAGACTTCGCCTTTGTTCCTTCTTGGTGCCATTTTCCCTTCACCAGACCCCAAAGTCGCCTGGCCTGAGAGCCTGCGGTTGCTGCGGAAACGTAACCAAAGCCCCTCAGCGCTGGCCCCAGTTTGAAGGGTTAAGTACCAGGGTCCCTGGCACATGATCCCCAGTTCCCCATTTCAGGGCCGGGACCTGTCCCAGGGGGAGCACAGGGTGGCAGGCTGCACTGGCTCCCAGCTCCCGCAGGGCCCCTCCCAGGAAGGCTCTCAGGCAGCACTGCCTTTGCTGCCCGGCACACACAAGTTTCCAAGTGCTGCCAAAGCAGGAGACGGGCCCTGGGGTAGGGCTGATCCACTCGCGACAGGACTACTCACCCTGTGGTCTGCCATCCCGTAGGCCTGCTGGGCCGCAGAGCCCATTCCTGGCCATGGCACGGTGCCACCTCACCCCATGTCCCAGGGCCGGGCGCAGCTTGGCTCCATCGCGTTCTGAGAGGCCCACTAGGCCAAGGACATTGCTTGTTCTCCCTCAGATAAGTGCCATTGGAGCACATGCCGCTGGGGGAGGGGTGCCAGGATTGAGCCCTGCACCCAGACCAGGTGGCACTCCATCCACTGACCGTCCCAGCAGATGCTGCCCCATAACCCAGCTGCCCAGGCCTGCTCCTATAGGGTGCTTTGGGTGCCAGCATTTCACCCCCCCGAGATGTGCTGTGGAGCCGGGGTTCCTACCAGTTAGCCTAGGGCCCACCCAGAGCTCTGCAGGCTCCAGGCTCCCAGGGCAGCCCTAGAAATGGGCCGCGGTCACCTACGGGCAGGAGAGGTGCAGGGGGAGGGCCCCTAGCCTTTCCACTGCCATAGTCCAATCTCAGGCACACCTTGTCTCAGCACAACCCCATCACTAGCCTCTCCTTCGCTGTGGCCGAGCCAGGCAGCCCCAGAACACCGTGGCTGGACGTGCCCACAGGCCTGGTGACCCCATGGAAAGCGGCTCACAGCATTAGCCAGGTTACTGTACAGGCTTGGGGGTCATCTACAACCCCCCTTATAACAATGCTCTGACTGGGTGCCCACTGCCAGCTCTCCCTTTCCCCGGAGAGGAACAAGCTGCTCCCAGTCGCCTCCTCAGAAGAGCTGGAATATTGTCACTGATCTGCTCCATGCAGGTTCCCAGCACAGGGCCCTGCAGCATTCCTGGGCTGTGACGCCCACCCAGCGCCATTCAGATACTATGCTCAAAGGTGGTATCATCAGCAGCACCTTAAAAGCAGAGAGACAAGGCCCTGGCCCAGGGAGCTCCCTGTCGGATCAGACGACACAGCGAGGGAGTGTAAGAGGGGGTGAGTACGAGGGTAATACCAGGGAAAGTCAGGCGCTGCGGGTATTGTTAGGGCATCTTGGATGAGTGATGGTTTATTGCTAAAACATGCAATAAGGAAGTGACATTAACAGGAATGCCCAAATTGATCCATTCTTCTAAGGGTTAGTCATTGTTAAATACAATCCTGGTGGTACTGTTATGCAGGATGGTGTTAGTGGCTGCCGTCAAGCGTGGCTTTAAGGTGTAGATCAATCACAGACCTGGTTCAAGTCAATGAGTGTATGACCCACCTTTCAATTAGGCTAAATGCAAGGAGCAATTAAATGTCTCTTTGTGCAGTGATAGCTGAAACACCAGGAAGTCACCACCCATAGCAACAGGCCACCAGGCTGTGCTAGTAAGCCATATGGGCCAAGATGTTTCCTTAGGATTCATTGCAAATGTAGGGGCTTTGGGTTTGATTGGTTGCAACTGTGCATGAGATACAACAATCCAACAGGTTTGCATCAAAGAAATACTTGACTCAGCATCGATTTTTCCTGCTAATGGAAAAAATGCAGCAAGAGCACAAACACTGGCTAACTGCTTGGGCCAAAAGGGCAACAGCACGACAGCAGCATGGGACGTTGCAAACCGGGGGTGGGGGCGGGGACTAGGAGGGCCCAATCCTGCTATTCTTATTCATGTGACTGATGAACTATGGGAGGGGCACATGCGGGATCAAGGGCTGCAGGCTCGTGCTTTAGCCTGGACAATAACTCTTTGCCCTTCGCGACAGCCTTTCCCCCAGCGATCTCCATTAGCTAAGCCTCATGGCAGCCCCCAACCCCCACTGGTTCTGCAATGCAGCCACCTCTGGGGCAGAACACAGCAGCTGTTTCCCAGCCATCCTGCAAACACTGCAGGAGAGTTAGAAGAGAACATTAAAGCTCATGCAACGCAGAGGCCGGATGCTCAGCCCTGCTCCCAGAAGGAGCCCTGTGTGGGCCAAAGCCCTGCACCCTTGCAGCACGCTCTGGGCCCGCGTTGTGCCAATGCAGCCTGGGGGGCGCCCTGCTCCCAGCCAGGAATGGCACCGGGCTGACGGGGTACAACTGCTCCTGCTCAGCCATGCTGGAGGCCTGGCAGGGGCAGTGCGCTGGTCCAAGCCGCCTGCTTCCATTTTGGGACTAAGGACCTGACTCGCCCTGCGACCCACACCCCACTGGAAACAGAGCCAGGAACAGGGGACAAGCTTTGCACTCCTGTGGCCATGAGGGGCCTGATCCTGATGCCCACAATAGCCTGGGAAATGACCCCTGGGGCACAGACAATATGGAAGATGCAGCAGCTCTTTAATGGAGGCCGCTGACCCAGGTAGAAATGGGGCTGGACTCCAATGGGGGGGGGGGGGCGCATCAGGGTGCCAGCTTCACAGTGTGCTCCTCTTCCCTGCTCCATGCCCTGGCCCTCAGCCCCTTCCCCTCCCTATATCCACTGCCCTGTCCAGAGCAGCTCCTAGCTCAGACTGGTCATGCTGCCTCTCGGCCCGAGCCAGGAACGGGGGAGCCAACAGGCCAGCACCCTCCTCTGGGCTAGGTACATCTCAGCAGCATGTGCCCCCCAAGGGCAGGGCCGGGATCTCAGGGCTAACAGACGGGTGCTGGGAGGAAGGAATCATGGTCCTTCCAGGTGTGCAGTCAGGCCGATTGCAGGGAGCAGGCGGGTGGAAGGGGACGCCCGAACGGAAACCTCAGCCGCTGGCTGCCAGGGAGCTGCAGCGGGCTAGGAACTCTCTGGGCACAACAGGCCATTACTCACCTTGGCGTGGGCAGTCCTCTTCTCACCACCAACCCCTCCCCTCCCCTCGGTCCCTGTGCCAGCAGAGCTGCCTTCCTGGAATCCAGCAACAACCTGGGTGGGCCGGCGGGTTTTGCAAGAGGGCTGGTGTCCCAGGGAGAGCAGGCCAGGCCTCCCCGCTGCGGGCAGGGAGTGGGACTCCCAGCGGGGGTGAGTCGCTCGGGCTGGACTCTGGCACCGGGTGGGTTCTGCACTGGGATTCCAGCTAGAAGGGGCTGTTGCTGGGGGGAGCATTTGATTCGACGCACGTTCCTGCTCTCGGATGCTCCAGGGGATGTGCAATGCCCCCAGTTGGCGCCCAGGCAGGGGCAGGAGCTCACAGAGCAGCTGCTAACCTTCCTCGGTCACTGCCCCACTGGGTGCTCAAACTGCCACCTCGCATAGGCAGAGGTGGGGGAAGCAGCCAAGAGCCCAAGCTGCTGGGAGCGGACGGGCACAGACCGACCATAGCCAGGCCCTCATCCGCCCTGCTTTTCCCGGCTGACTCAAGTAGGCGGCTGCCAGGATGAAGCAGCGAATCTCCTGCCTTCCAGGGGAGGGGTCTAGCCCTGGTCTGCCATGATTAGTGAACATTTAACTCAAACACAAACCACACAGGTAGGAGGAAAGATTTCCTTGTTAAAGATCCAGCAGCATCTGCCCCTTCTTCCCCTCCCTCCTCCAAACCAGGGAGAGGAGCCCCCCTATGCCCAGGCGATACCCCACCCAAGCCCTGCTTTTTAACCCTTCTAGGCCTGCTGGAACCACCCCAGGGCAGAAGAAAGGGCCCCCCTTTGCCTGCCATTTATAGTTGAGGCCAGACAGCGCTGAGCACCTGCAACTCCCGCTGGGCTCGGGGCATACACACGGGTGAGCCGGGGGCAGGAGCTGGGGGTGGCACTGATCTGTCTAGAGAAGCCTGCCACCTTCCCAGCTCTTACCTGGTGGCCTTGGCACATGGATCGGGGGAAGAGGGAGCAGATTGGCTTGGGCAGAGTCTAATCACACAGCGCCAGCAGGTGGGTGTGGCTCCCTTCCACTTCCCCATCTCCTGCAGCTGCTGCTGGGCGCCCTGAATGCACTCAGGGAGAGCTAGCGCACTCCGGGGCGCGGGTTCATAGCCAGCCCCAGCAGGCAGAGGACAGTTGGTGGCTGCCAGAGGGTGAGGGCAGCTCCCCAGGCAACGGTCCCACAAGCCCCTTCCAGGCACAGCGAGGGTCTGACAGGCCACGGGATGCCGCTGGCAGGGCAGGACTGCGAGGAGGCTGTGCCCTGGGGTGAGCGAGGGGGTGGGCACTCGCAGGGCACGTGCCATGCTCCTCCGGGCCAGAGCTGGCAGCTCACAGGCAATGCCCACCAAAGGCCAGCCATGCCCAGTGCTGGGAGCACGGAGACAGCACCCCGAGGTGGCCTGGCAGCGGGCGGGGTACCCTGTGCCACCCCAGCCTCAAGAGCTCCAAATGCCCCACGCAGGCCTGGACCCAGCTCCCTGCCACCAGCCCCATTAGAAGAGCAAACCAGGGCAGAGCCAGGGAAAGACACACCAGAGCACGAGGGACACGGGCCCCCAGGTGGTGCTGGCTCGAGGGGCTCCAGGACTTGCACTCCCCAGGGGGGGAGGGGGGGCGATGGCACAGTGCCCTCCCCCCAGGCAAAGGAGGGAGGCCACCTTCTGAGACAGTTCCACAGAGGACTCACCTGCAGCTCAGCCTTGGCTGCTGCTGCCCTGTGAGGTGGGGGGGGCCCGGGCAGGGAATGGATCTGACACTCCCCCCAGGGTCTTCAGCATGTGCCTAAAGTGACACCTGGTGGCCAGAGGGTGCACTTCGGGGGCAGGCAGGCTGTTAAACTGGGGAGGGCGTGGGATGAGTGTTAGGAGGCCTGGGGGCACCATGGAGAAGGAGGGGGAACTGCACCCCATGACTCCGTGCTGCGCAGATTCCTGGGCAGCCCATCCAGGGAGAGCCACTAGGTCAATCACCCGCTGTTCTCGCTGAGCCAGGTGGGGTGTGTGTGGCGGGTGGATGATTGGATCTTGGCCCTTTGAGCCTGCCTGGATCCCCTTGTCATTTTGGTTCTGCGGCAGATAGTCCTTCACTTCCTGACCTAAACCAGGCAGCGGTGGTGCTGGGCAGCTGTGACAGAGCTGCCGGGCTCCACCCCAGAGATGGCTGCATTGCAGGGGGCGGGTGGAGCGACGGGTCCTGCGGGCGAAAGGTCTAAGCTTGCAGCACATCTCCAGGGGCTCCCAGCTGGCCACTGTTAGCTGGGACAGGCTCCATTCTTGCATTTGGTCAGGCTCCAGCTCAGGTCTGTCTCTGCCGCTTTGAAAGCCAAGGACCCGGAGACCCCCACTGGTTCTGGCCTGCGCCCCGGGGAGCCAAGCCTAGACCTGGTGTTTATTGAATATACATGTTTCTCGGGGGTGAGGGAAGGGGGCCAGGCATGACTGGGGGATGGGGAGGGGCAAGGGGCCAGCGTGGCCCCACGGCAGTGGCATCACTCCTCCCATGGGCTCATGTCCATGTCAATGGCCACGCAGTTGTAGGCTGCATACCGCAGCTTCTCCTCACACACCTTGGCGCTGGAAAAGAAGAGCCGCTGTCACTGCCCTGCAGGATGCCAGGGACAGCCAGGCACTGCCCAAGCCGTGGCTTAAGGCTAAGGATCTCCCCACAGGACAGTAGCCTTATCAGCCTCACAGGACTCGTGGGGAAACTGAGGCACGGAGGGGGCGGTGCTCCACCAGCAAGCGGCAGAGCCGGGGGTGGAACCCAGCTTGTGTGACGCCCAGGCTCACGCGTCAGCCCCGAGACCAGCTGACATGACACCTCCCCGCCCCCGGGACCAGGGCTCCGAAACACGGGGGCAGCTGGCCAAAGCGGCTCTTTATGGTGCAACTCACGTGGCATAGTTGGGGAGGTAGAGGGAGCTGGAGCAGGTGGAGGATTCGGGCAGCGCGTCCGTCGTCTCAGAGCTGAAGTAGAGAGGACAAGCAGGTCAGACTCGACCAGGGGGGAGAGCCCCTGGGACAGTGACGCCAGCACCTCGCCAGGGTCCTCCCTGGGGACACTCACCCCAGCTTGTCCGGGTAGATGTAGATCCGAGCTGGAAGGCGGCTCCGGCCAGTGACAAACCTCAGGAAACGGCTGCGATCCTCTGTGGGGAGAGAACAGATGTCAGCCGCTCCCAGGCTGGGAGGGAGCCCGCCGGGCTAGCCAAGGTGCCCAAGCCCCATGCCCAGCTGGTCTGTCAGCAGTTCTGGGGACTCAGCTTCGTGCTCCCGGCAGGCAGGGAGCCCCCAAGAGCGGGAGCTGGGAATTGCTGCCAACGGCTGAGAGAGGGGCCCTGGACTGAGGGCCCTGCTTGGGGAAGGCCGAGTGAATCATATGGGCAGGTGAAAGACCCGGAGCCTCTGGGATCCGGCAGGGGTCAGGGCTGGGCCGCGCCGGCCGCTCACCGTTGGTGAAGTTCCTGAGTGCCTCCCAGAAGTACTGGACCCTGGTGTCCGATGGCAGTAAATCTTCAAACCGAGCTGGGGGGGAGGCACAGACAGAACTGGTTAGAAACACAGCAGCCAGCTCCTGCCAGGTCAGGGCTGCCCCCCGCCGGGACACTGCAACTGCCCCCGGGGGCGAGACACCCCCCGCCTCCGTGCCCCCACCACATGAGCGCGCAGATCCAGGGCGCACGGGGCTGTGCATTTACAAACCGCACTGGGGCTCAGACACCAGGGCGGGTGCAAGTTCACAGCCAGCGCCTGGGTCCCGCAGACGGTTTCCCAGCAGCCCCTGCACTTACTGAGCTTCTTCAGGGCATCCACCGTCACCTCGGGGTCCCCGCACACCTTCTTCTCCAGCTCCTGCCAGGTGAGCAGGTCAAGGACGGCCTGGGGGACAACCTTGAGCAATCCGGCCTGCATGGCAGCAATCTGCAGAGCGGATGGGGTTAGAGCCAAGGCGGGTAGCGCTGAGTCCCAGCAAGCGCTCCGGCTGTGACGTTAGAGGGCAATGGAGCCCTGGGAGACTAAGGGACTCGCCTGTCGCAGACACAGGAGAGCCAGGCGCTCAGCAGGATTCCACAAAGGGCTGGCTCTTAGCACAGCCAATGAGACCAGCCCGCGATGATTTTTGGGATACATGTTGACGGACAGAACCCCCATGCTTCAGGGCACAAGTCACCTCTAGGAGGCAAGGGACAGGAAGGAACATGCTCCGGGGGCTGAGTCCCACTGCAACCCCAGCCTGCCTTACCTGCTCCTTACTCTCCTCCAGCCTGGCCTTCTGCACCAGGCGGATGAATTCCTTGCGGTCCTCGTAGCGCACCACGGTTCTGCCGCCGTTTGGGATCAGCTCCACCATGCGCTGGTCGCTGAGCACCGTGGTGTAGGTCAGCTCCTGCCCAAACTTGAACTCGAAGGTCTCCTTGTCCATCACCTCCATCACTTCCAGGAGCTTCACCTGGGTGGCCGGGCGAGAGCACTCGCTGGGGAGAGATGCCACGGACCTCCTGGGCAGCCCCACCCTGCCCCACAGAGCATCGCGGCTATGCTGGGGGTGGGGGGCAAAGCAGGGCCCAAGTGCCTGCAGCACAGGAGAGCTCAGCATGCTGGAACTGGTCATCTCCATGGGCTGCACAGTCCCCTTGGCCCAAGCCGGAGGATTGCATGCTGGGACCGGCAGTGTTCATAGGCTGTACCGGCCACTTGTGCCAAGCTGGAGCATTGCATGCTGGGACCGGCAGTCTCCATGGCTGCATCTGTGTATTGAGATGAGGGGGCTGGAGCTGCACTACAGAGCCTGGGGGGGATCTGAGCTCCTGTTCCTTTATCCCCACCACAGGACAGTCAAACACAACCAGCCCCCAGTCACCGAGTGCCGCCTGCACTGTGCCTGAGCTGTCTGGCATGCCCGTCCCTCTCCTCCCCCCACCTTCTGCTCACCAGCACAGAGTCCACCGCTGGGAAGTCCTTGCTCCAGCTGACCTCCTCCCCAGTCAGCTGTTTCCACACGAAGCCAGGCAGAGCCAGGACCTGCAGCGGGGAAGAGATGCGTGGCTGGGATCGCGGGCGCAGGGACACCTCACCAGCTGCACCCTGGTGCCCTAGAAAGGCAGACATGGCAGCAGCGCTGGCCAACCATCAGCGATGCCTCCCAGCTAGTCCCGCCCCCCACGACACTTGCCCAAGGGAGGGAGATTTTAGGGCCCCTCTTGGACGGAGGGACACGTGAACCTACCGAGGGTTCGGGGCTGCTGCTCCCAGGCTTTGACCAATAGCCCCACAAATGCCAGGGCAGAGCCAAGCAGGGGAGGAGCCTGCGAACGCTGCACCAGTTTCTACTTACTGCTGAATTGTCACTGAAATGCCTTGGTTCTCCCAAGCTCCTGGCTCTCTCTAGCAGGGTCCCCTGCCCCGGGTGTGCTGGAGACGCAGAGCGCACGGGGGTGATCAGGGCTTTGCCAGGGCCCCTCTACAGTGCTGGGGACCCAAAGGACAGGGGTTTGGGGGAGCAGGTCCCATGCACCACGCTGAGAGCGGGGAAGGCTGGGCCTGCAGCTGGCAGGACTCACCAGGAACTCCTTGCCTCTCAGAGCCGCGCCCATGATCTGACCGATCCACTCATACTTGGCAAACTCCTTGCAGGCCGGGTTGGGGACGTACATGTCCCTCGCCTCCCCAGTGCCGTTACCCTGCAATGGAGACGCACTCAGGGCTCCCTGCCAGTCCTGCGGTGCCAGGAGCTGGGGACGGCCCAGCGCCCCGACACAGGGCATGGCTGCCGGAAGGACCAGGGCTGACAGGCTGCAGAGGGGGCTCCTACGAGATCCCATCACTGTCCACGCTGCCCCTCCCCCAGCAGACTCCATAGACCCCTGTGATGCCGGTGGAGGCTGGGAAGCCCGGCAGTGGCACCCACGTGGGAAGGGCAGTTTGGGGGCTCAGCCGTGGCCAGATGGGCAACCCAGGAAGGAAGAGGGCACAGTGCCCAGGCTGGTGGGGGACATACCCCATAACACTGTGTTAAGGCCCCTAGCAAAATTCCTAGTGACGGACGAGCACCCCAGCCACACGCCCAAAAGGGAGGGCGCTTCTCCCAACCGCCAGGGCCTGCCCGATGGGCGCGGGCTCCTGCTCCCCCCCACGACAGGACTAGGGGGGACTCCTGCTACCAGCATGGGCAGGACGGGCCCGGGCCCGGCCCCCAGCCCCTCGGTACCTGGTTGGACGTCCGGACGAAGAAAGGCAGCGGCACGGGGCTCTCTGCCGAGCTAGGACACAGCTCCTCAGACATGTCTGCCAGGCTGTCCCGGAACCCGCCTCCTGCAGCCCAGAGACACCGTCCCCCCCTGAGCGCCATGAGCCCTTAGCCCTGGCCGCAGGCTGACAGCCGGCTGCGCTTCCCCCGCCCCGCCCCGCCGATCGGCCCCAGCGGCTCTGCCTACTGCCTTTAAAGCACCCTACGAGAAGCGACCCCCAACCCCAGCCCCTCGCCCTGCCCCATCCTGATCCTGGGGGAGGGCCCAGACGGAAGCACTGACTGGGGGCAGCTTGTAACCCCCCCGCCCATTGCACACACGACAGGTGCCCTGGTCCCGATGAGAGCCTGGCTGAGCTGCCGTGAGGCCGGAGCCGGGGCCGAAGGCTGCAGGGTAACTGGACCGCGCCGCCCTCCCCAGCTGCCCTGCCCCGGAGCGCCTGGTGGGGAGGGGTCCAGGTTCGGGGACGTACCTTGATCGATGATGCCCTCAGCGATGAACTTACACTCCCACCACTGGTCGTAGCGCAGCGGCCACCTGCGGGGAGCCAAGGCGGCAGCTCAGACAACAGGTCGCTCCTGGGAATTCGGAGCCCACGAGAGGGGCCAGCCGGGCCCCTCAGGGCCAGGGCAGCCCCCAGGACGGGTGCCCTGTGCCCCGCCTCAGAGGGACCCCTCGGGGGGCCATTGACTCCTTGGCCTCTCCGCTGAGACAGGGCCCAGTGGCTTTGGGACAGTGGCCCTTCCCCTAGGAATGGTGCTCACATCTCCTGCCCCCGGGAGCATGCAGCCACGACCCCCTCAGCACCCCCCGGCTGGCAGGGCCCCCATACCTGTAATCCAGGGGCTTCTCGTACTTGTCGGAAGGTTTAAGGCCCTCGTGCACCTAGAGCAGGCAGACAAGAATGAGACTCAGTCGTTGGCCAGCCATGGAGCTCCCACAGGAAGCCGCAGGGCCCCGGCACTGGTACCCAGGAGGCAGGGTAGCGAAGGAGCCACGGGGAAGAGAAGTGACTTGCCCGGAGTCATGCAGGGAATCAGTGGCAGAGCAGGGAACTGACCCCAGATCTCCCATGTCCCAGGCTAGTGCCTGATCCACCAAGTCCCTTCTTCCCTCCAGCAGCAGGGCGGGCCGAGGGGGAGGCAGGAGGCTCCGAGGGCTGGGAGCTGAGCAGCCATCAGTGTGAAAGGCGCCAACATCCAGAAAGCCAGGCAGTTGCAGCAAAGGGAACCACAGCCAGAGGGACAGATCCCACTCGCGCCAGAGGGACAGATAGACAACAGCATCTCTCTGCCTCCATGGGCTGCCTGCCCCTTAGCACTCCAAGGCCAAGCCCCACCCCATTCCCCATGTGCCCTTAGCCCCTCCTTCTCCTATGGTTCCTCCCCACTCCCATCCTTTCTGTGTCTCCCCCACCCTCGACTTCATGCCCTCCACGCTGCCCCTGCGCTGGGCCCCTCCCCACAGTAACCCCGCCCTCTCCGGACTGTGACTCCGCCGGGCGCGCCTGCACCTTGCTGGGTGGGCAGGGCCAGTGGCACGGCCTCTCCCAGCACTGGAAGGAGGCCGGCGGGCATGGTACCTGGGTGAAGACGGCGTTCTTGCAGCTGGGGTCCAGGGCGGGATTGTCACGGTGCTCCATGGCCAGGCGCCGGTTGATGTAGAGCCGCGGCATGAAGTTGGGCTTGCTGGTCTCCGAGTCCTTGAGACACTGGGCAATCAGCGCCGTGCGCCGCTTGGAGAGCAACAGGAACTGCTTGATGTGCTGGCATGGGCAAGACGGGGCCTGGGTTAGAGAGACCGCTGCCCTGCGCCCTCCCAGTGCCCCTCCATCTCATCTGTCTATAGGCATCCCCCCGAAAGCACATCTGGCCCCTGGCCTGCCCACAGCGTGGCCGGTTCTGTCTGCATGGGCCTTCTCCCCGATCGGGCCTAGGCTGCCTGCAGCGCCCCTGACATTCCCACCTCTCCTCCCCTCTCCTGGGCCCTGGGGGAAGTCTGGAGTCCTCGGCAGAGGGGGTTCGCCAGGAGAGAGGGGAGCCCCGGCTGTGGCTCACCTTGAGCCAGCTGAAGGTGCCGACCGTGTGGTCCCAGGCTGGGACGAGGTGGTGCAAGACGCTGTCCAGGAGCTTGATAAACCTAGGAGAGCAACGGGGGCCGCTCGAGACGCAGGGCAAGGCCTGGGCCACGCGAATCAGCCCCAGCCAGGCCACTGCAAAGCCAGGGGCTGCTCCTGGCACAATGCCCCAGGACACTGCACCAAGGGGGGTCGGCAGCGCTCCAGGGTCTGTTCCCCTGGTTGCTGGGCTGACCCCGATGCCCCACTACTGCTGGCACTAGGGGGTGCTGTGCTGCAGGCAGCAGGGGAGATGGCTCAGTAGGGGGGGCTCCCGCTGCAGGCAGTGCTGACCCCAATGCCCCAGTGGGCACTAGGGGGCGCTGTGCTGCAGGCAGCAGGGGAGTGGGCTCAGTAGGGGGCTCTCTCCCCTCAAAGGCAGTGCTGACCTCGACGCCCCAGTGTGGCACTAGGGGGCGCTGTGCTACTGGAAGCAGCATCTTTTGGATGAAGAGCATCAGGTTAGGGCTCTGACCACATGTGATGAGAAAGGAAGCTGTGAGAAATCACAGGAGATGGGGAGTGAACCTTGGTGTCTGGACCAGATCCCATTCTGCCTCCCCAATTCCCCCTGGATACGGGATCCCTGTCCTGACCTGCTGGGAGCGTCGCTAGGGCAGATCAGTGCGTTACCCTGCGTTCTGCTCCCAGGGTTGGGGCTGCGTTCTCAATGGCAAAGCAAGCGAGCCCTGCTGGTGTCCCCGGGCAGTACCTCTGAATGAGCATGGCCCGCCGGTACAGCAGGTCGGGGTCAGTCCCTTCGAGGCGGGGTTAGCGCACCAGGCTGGCCTGCTGGAACATGTCCGCGCTCAGCCCCAGCTCCCGCTGCCGGGACGACTTGATCTTGATCCCTCGGAGGCGGACGTCGATCCCGTCATCTGCTGAGAAAGAGTGTGGCTGAACCAGTGGGTCCAGGAGTGCCTGGGCTGCAGCCAGCGCAATTCAGTAACGCCCAGCGTAGGGGTGATAGAGCCGCAGCCACCAGAGATGGACAGACCCCGGGCCCCCCCCCCCCATCCTCTGGGAGGCTATTTCCCCATCAAAGGGACCCAGGAGACTGCATCCAGCATGGGGCAGGTTTAGAACCAGAGACGGGACCAAGCCACCAAATGCTAGGGCTCGCGAGATCCGAGATTGTCTCTATGAACAGGCACCTCAGCGGCCTCAGGGCTGGGGCTTCCAGGGGCATCACACAGCAGGAGCAGGGCTGGGGGCGTGGGGCCACCGCCTGCCTGAGGCAGTCCATGGCCTGGGGATCTCAGTCCACTTCCCTGCGGCCAGGTGGCCACCAGTACAGCCGGTTCCCTTAGCGACGAGGCCACGGAGAGTGAGCCCTGGAGACCAGCGTCCTCCAGAGACCACACCCGGAGAGCCCGACAGGACAGGGCGGGGCCCTCAATGGTGGAGCCGGCCGATCTCGGAGGGGGAGGCTCCTCAGAAGCGCAGCCCGCCCCTGTCGTGCAGGCTTTTATCTGCACCCACCTCTGCACTCCACAATGCGGATCTCGATGATGGGCAGGTGCGTTGTCATGTCTTCAAGCACACACACATCCCCGATGTAGCTCCTGGAATGACAGTGCAGAGAGGGGTTCAGAGCCGCTCGTCTCCCCAGCCAGCATCCACTCACCCCGGGCCAGGGAGGGGGGGCTGCCTAGTGAGAAGAGGTGAGGGGAGCTAGAACCTGAGGGTTTGCCTCCCAGCCCCGCAACTGACTGACCATATGACCCTGGTCACGTCACTCAGCCTCCCTGTGCCTTGGTTCCATAGGGCCAAGACGTTAGCACCACTGGGTCTGCAAAGTGCCCGGAGATCCCCCAGAGAGCACAGCGCTACCGTCCAACCTCTCAGGGATGGGTGGGGAGTCCACACATGGGTGCCGACGGGCAGCCGCGCTGGGCCCTGGAGGGAAGGCTGGGTGTGCCCGAGAGGCGGGTAGGGAGAGCAGAGAGCCCACGGCAGATTTCCCCAGGCTGGAGCCCTCGCCTGGTCCCTCGCAGGGGAAGTAGCTGGATCACTGAGCTGATGCTCAGGCTGCGGCTCTGGGCTCAGCGTTATGGCCCTGCGGTTTACCCCATGCCAGGCCGTCCCCCCCTCCATGCACCACAGCCACTAACCGGGACCGCTCCACTCCAGGCCGAGGGGGGGAACCCGAGGCTCTTGTGCAGACCTTCCGTGGGGAACCGCAGCTCAGCCACATGTGCGGTCAGGGGTGGGTGCCTGGTTATTTGCAACATGACCAGCCCCCACCCCCCACTTCTAACCCCTCGGGCTGCAGTCACCGGTTGCTGGGCTGGGCGGCCAGGCTAAGGCTAAGGCAGAGGGCGCTGTGACCCCCAGTGTTCAGTCCTGCAGCCGGCCAGGAGAGTCCCCAGGCAGGACACGGCTATCGGGCTTGGGATTTCATTAGCCACCTGCCGATTTCTAATCCACTCCCATAACCGGCGCATGCAGAGACAGGAGAGCGCTCGCCAGGGTCTGTGCCACGCGTCTCAGTGCCACTCGGGCATTAATGCTCACCATGGACACAGCCCAGAGGGGGAAACTGAGGCACAGAGCGGCGAGCTCCTTTCCCCAGGCACTAGCTGGAGTCTCTGTCAGTAGAACGCTGGGGCCCCAGGCCTGTGCTCAGATCACTAGAGCCCCCTCCCCTCCGGTCCTGTCTCCCTGCCCCACTCACTCATCGATGCCTACGTCGCTCAGCTTCTTCAGATTGTCGCCCTCCCCACCGTACACCATGATCCTCCGGGGCATGAAGTTCTCGTCCGTCGTGTCCACTGTCAGCAAGAGCTTCCTGGAGCGGAGGGGACAGAGTGACAGCTGGGCTCCCCGGCACCGAGCCCCCGCAGCCCAGCGGCTCCCTGGCACCGAGCCCCCACAGCCCAGCGGCTCCCTGGCACCGACCCTGCAGCCCACCAGCACTGAGCCCCTGCAGCCCAGCGGCTCCCCAGCACCAAGCGGCTCCCCGGCACCGAGCCCCCGCAGCCCAGCGGCTCCCCGGCACCGAGCCCCCGCAGCCCAGCGGCTCCCCGGCACCGAGTGGCTCCCCGGCACTGACACCCGCAGCCCAGCAGCTCCCTGGCACCGAGCCCCCACAGCCCAGCGGCTCCCTGGCACCGAGCAGTTCCCTGGCACCGAGCCCCGCAGTCCAGTGACTCCCCAGCACCGACCCTGCAGCCCACCAGCACCGAGCCCCCGCAGCCCAGCGGTTCCCCGGCACCGAGCCCCACAGCCCAGCAGCTCCCTGGCACCGAGTGGCTCCCCGGCACTGAGACCCGCAGCCCAGCGGCTCCCTGGCACCGATTCCCCACAGCCCAGCCAGAGTCGGGGAGCCCAAGACTCACACAGACCAAGGGTCCCCTCGAAGCCCAGTGGGATGCAGCCTGGGGACCTCCCTGCCCACCAGCTCCCGCCCCGGTGAGACTGGAGAGGTGGGGGTATGGGCCAGTTGGTCCCACCTGGGTGATGCTGATCACGGGGGTGAACCGCCTGCCTGACCGTGGCCAACCCACGAACCGGGCCCTCTGGGCTGACATGCCCCCCCCACCGCAGAGAGGGAAGCGGCTGGTTCTCACTTGACGATGGTGCCTTTCTTCATGGTGAGCCGCACCCAGTGCTGGCCCTGGGAGCCGTCGCTCTCCCAGTAGGTGTCCGCGTTGCCGTCCGTCAGACACGACACGTTGAAGTCTTCCTGGAAGGGGGCGGGGGGGTGAAGGAGGGGTCAGACGGAGGGAGCCCAGATCCTGGGCACCACAGGGGTGAGGGGGTCCAATGCTGGGATGGGGGCTGGGTGGGGGTCGACCAGGGCACTGTGCCCGAAGCTGATGCCAAACTCTCAGACCGGGCCAGCAGCTGAGCCCAGAGCAGAGTCTTCCTTCAGTCTTGGAGTCCCTTCTGGGCCCCCTGCAGCTGGAGGAGGCCTGAATGCTTCCCTACCCCCACTCAGGGACACAGCCATCCCCCTCCCTGCTCCGGGAGCTCCCTTTGGAACCAGATCCTCACCCCCCTGGAGGGGGCAGGTCTCTTGCCCGGCTGGCAGCCCTGGAGAGACGGGACCACTGGCTAATGCTCCCCAAGTCCCTGCGCAGTGCAGAGTGGCTGGGCCCGCCCCGCCCCGTACCGTGTAGGACGACACGTCGATGCTCTCCACATACTGCTTGACGCTTCCCAGGTTCTCGTCCTCCTTCCCCAGGTGATCGTACAAGAAATGCACCAGGTCCTCGTCGCACTCATAACTCCATGTCGGGGGCACAAACCTGCCGGCACATGCGGGGTTAATGGCCCAAGGACGGGTCGGACTGACCAGAGCCCCAGCGTCCCGGTGAGCTGGATGGGGCGCCCCACAGCACCCACGCCTTCCCCCAGCTCTGCCGCGCACTCAGTCTGAGGGACCCAACCCCGGGGGCAGCACAGGGGGGCCCACCCAGCCAGGACAGGACAGGAGTGTCCCGGGCGCCCCAGGACATCTCGCTACCGGAGCTTCTGCACCGCTGCCTCGTCCTGCTCCATGGTTCTGGGTTTCGCGCCGAGCCGCAGGGAGTACGTCAGATCCACCACCTGCTCCCACCTGAACGAAAGGCAAAGGGTGGGGGGTAAAGGGAAGGCCTGGGAGAGGAAAGCCGGACCAGTCATTGGGGCACTAGCCCGGGACAGGGAAGGGGCAAATCTCTGCTCTGCCACAGACCCTCTGGGCACAAATCTCTGTGCGTCTGTCCCAATCTGCCGGCTGGGGGACTGGGGGAGGCCCAGACACCACCGGGCCGGGGGGGGGGCTTCAACACCACCGTGGCGGGGGGGGCCTGGGAGGGGGCTCGTACGCTGCCAGCCGGGCGGGGGGGGGGGGGCCTCGGAGAAGCCAGCCAGCTCCCCTGCTGACCAAGAGCAAAGATCAGCCTCTGATTAAACCCACTGCCTCCCCCAGTGGAAAGTGAATGATTTTTTAAAGCCACCGTTATTTCTCCTGTGGCTGGGTCAGACCTGGGCCCAGGTCTGGGGCCCAAGACACCGGAGGTCTGGCAGGGGCTTGGTGGGCTCCGTTAGCGCCTCTGGGCAGGGCACAGGCCACGCCAGGCTGGGGCAGCAAAGTCACCCCGGAGCGCAGGAGAAGCCTGCCCCGGGCCTGTTCCAGTGGCTGGGCATCAGAGAGGAGTGATGTGGCCGGCCTGGCCTGGCGAGGCCAGTGAAGGAGATTCCTGCCTCTGGCAGCACTGCCCACACACAGGGCTCTCGGGGAGGCGGGGTGGCAGGCTCAGGCGGTCACTGCATCGGACACACGTGGCCCTGGGGAGCCGGGATCAGCACTGCCCAGCCCTCCTCAAGCAGCCACACGGAGACACAAACTGGCGGCGCCCGGCCCAAGCCTGACTGCCCCAGAGCTTTGTCCCCAGACCTGATCACGGGTTTATAATCCACCCCGAACAGCTGCTGCTGCCTCTGGATTCTGTCGGTGGACTCGACTGGGACCAGGCGGTCCCCTCCCTCGGCATGTTTGCACACCAGGATCCAGCCTTCCTCCAGCTCACAGCTGCCTTTGTACTCCTGCAGCTGCTCCTGCGAAGCAAGCGCGGTGTGTCAAGGAGCCTTTTGCCCCGGCTTCGCATGGCACCCGCAGCCCTGGTGGAGCCGGCGGTCGGTTTTACGGCTCCTGCGCCCACAACGACAGGCCGGCCACCGAGTCAGAGATCTCCAGGCCAACTGGGATGTGCGATCACCTGTGTCACTCAGAGAACCCCCCCGCACCCCGCACCTGGCCCATCCCTTCTGGGGCAGCCAGGGCCAGTCTGTTCCCGATCGTGATGGCAAATCCACCGCACCCCCGGTCCGTTCACTCGCCCAGTAAAACGAGCCCTTTCCTGGTCTGAATCCGCCTGGCTTCAGCTTCCAGCTACTGAATCTGGGTCTGCTGTTGGCTAGAGCCAAGGGCCCTCAGCTAGCAGAGCCCTGTTCCCATGGAAGCACTTAGTGCAGCCATGTGGCTGGCAAACTGTGCCTCCACCCCACAGATCCCTTCAGTTCTGCCCCACACCCCCTGCTGCTCACAGGCCTTAGAAGGTTCGGGGACTCCCCTCCACCACAACCCCCAAGCCTGGGGATACCCACCAGTGTCCCCACCCCACCTGCCAGCTACCTGATGAGCCCGACCAGGCTCAGAGCGGGGTGGGGGGGGCCCTCCTCAGTGGAGAGACGGTTGCCCTGTGAGTGTCTCCTCTGCCCCTTGGCAGGGGGACACTGGATGCACACAGGGGCTGTCCCCGGGCTGTGGGCCTACTGAGAACCCCAGCAAGCCAGGCGCCCTTCGGGCTTTTTTGCTAGCCAGGAAATAAAAACAAAAACCCGGAAGCCTGGTGGAGCCGTGTCTGACAGCTGTACGTCCTAATGCCCGACCCCTGCTCTGGTTCCCTCCAATGCCCGCACAAACGCTCCACTTCAGCCCCTGAGCTACCTGCGAACGCCAAGGCTGGTGCATTTTAAAGAATGGGGAAAAATTAGGACATAATGGAAACTATAACTTTGGAGCAACTCCGTGCCAGGAGCTCCGAGACCATCTCCTGGCCCTGGAATTCACCAAAGCCTTTAGGAGAAACACTCACAAATATCCTCCCTCCCTCCCAAGGGACGGTGAACAGTGGTCACCGCCCTGGGCCCAGACGCCAGTCTCCCAGAGGTCTCATCTGCTCTAGCGTGGCACAGGACGCGGGTACCATGGGCATGGTCTGCGGCAGAGATGGCCCCAGAGTGTAACACTGGGAGGTGGCCAGAGAGAGATTCACAAGTAATGGCAGAAGTTAGAGGGGTCTACAGAGGCAGGCAGACAGCAAGGAGGGGAAACTTCCTTGCATCTGCTCCCTGTCGGTTTTGGGCCCAGGTGAGGCCCAAGAAAATCAACCTCAGCCAAACAGCATCACGAACCAGTGGCTGAAGGCTGCATGGTCGGAGCTGCCCTGCATTCGAGCTGTTTGCATGCAGCACACGCTCTGTGCACACAGGACACGGCACGAACGTTGCCTGGACAAAGGGTATCTGGGAGCCAGCAAGCACTGCCGCCCGATTGGCAGACGTCCCGCTCTGTCCCGTTGCTGGGTAAGGCAGTCAGAGGCTGCAACAGGCGTCGACTCCTAGCAAGGATCGGGGGGCCGCAGTGGAGGGGGCCCGGATGGCAGGAAAGTGCCACCTACGCGAAAACACCAGTGCAAGGAGAAGCCGTGTCCCTCAGGCGTAACACTCGGGGTTATTCCTGAAGAGCCAGCGGGTGCCACTCTCCCTCGGGCTCGGGGCCAGCATGCCCGTACACCAGGACTAAGGAGAAAGGGCTGTTTGGAGCCGTAAAGCAGCGCACGGTCGTCACAGCCCGGGGTACCAAACACCAGCCCAGCCAGCTCCCTGCAGCCTGGGGGAGAACAGCTTGGCCGGTGAGTGAGGGAAAGCAAGGCCACGCTTACCTCCCACGCTTTACACACACAACCAAGGCCGCAGGGCGTGGCGGGCAGGGCGGTTACCAAGGAGACGGGGCCAAACCCACCCCGGCTGGCAGACAGGCCTGGGATGGGGGGGGTCCAAGCTTAGGCATGTCCAGATCAGGGCACAGCCAGGAAATCTGGATCCAGGGGATCACCCCGTCAGCCCTGGGGTCTGGCTCTGGGCCCAGCTCTGAGGCAGTTGCTGCCCATGGGAAGTGGGGGGTCTCAGGGCTGCGTTCCCCGACCTTTAACCTTTTAATTAGCTCCAAAGCCCGGTGACTTTGGTCCCACACATCAAACCAGGAAGCCCCCGTCTGACTGAAGTCCCACCGCTGGCGCCTGAGGAGGCTGGTAGCACAGCAGGGCGAGAACAATAACAAAGCCCAAATCCAAACACCCCCGATCTGAGGGGCACAGACCCCAGCTTTGTGATCTGCCCTCTGCCTGCCCCACAATGGAAACACTGCAGAGCCCCTCCCTCCCAACACTCCTTACAACCGACGGCCTGAAACCGCGGCCTGTGCGCCCACATTGTAACCATAGCGATTCAGAGCCCAGGACGCAGCCTGGGCCTGCCCCGGCTCCTGCCCCGAAGGTGCCGTGCCTGGGGGGGCTGGCAGTGGCTTAGACACCATGGGGACGCGCAGTGTAGACACACAGGACGGATACCCCACGGACCAGTGGGAGTCCCTGTGTCTGTCCGTCGCTCCCTGGGTTCATCTATATCTGCTCATCTCTCCCATCTGCCTCGCTGTTTGTCTGCCTGTCTCTTACTGTGTCCACCTTACTGTGTCCGTCTGTCTCTTACTGTGTGCGCCTGTCTCCCATCTCTGCTCTGTGTCTGTCTGCCCGTCGCTCCCCGTGTCCATCTCTCTCTCCAGGGTGTATCTCTGTCCATCTCTCCCCATGTCCATCTGTGCCCCCTGTCTCTCCCGTCTGCGCGTCTGTCTGCCTGTTGCTCCCATCTCTGTGTCTGTCCACCCGTTGCTCCCCGTGTCCATCTGTGTCCGCCTGTCTGTCCCATCTGCCTGTGTGTCTGTCCACCTGTCTCTTACTGTGTCTGTCCATCACTCCTCTATGTGTGTCTGTCCAGCCATCGCTCTCATCTGTGTCCGTCTGTCTCTCTCATCCGCCTGTGTGTCTGTCCACCTGTCTCTTACTGTGTCCGTCCATCACCCCTCTGTGTGTCTGTCCACCCCTCGCTCTCATCTCTGTGTCTGTCTGCCTGTCGCTCCCTGTATCCATCTGTTCCCATCTGTCTCTCCCGTCTGCGCATCTGCCTGCCCGTCGCTCCCATCTCTGTGTCCGTCCACCTGTCTCTCCCTATGTCCATCTGTGTCCACCTGTCTCTCCCATTTGCCTGTGTGTCTGTCCACCTGTCTCTTACTGTGTCCGTCCATCACCCCTCTGCGTGTCTGTCCACCCGTCGCTCTCATCTCTGTGTCTGTCTGCCCGTCGCTCCCTGTATCCATCTGTGCCTCCAGGGTGTATCTCTGCCCATCTCTCTCCACGTCCATCTGTGTCCGCCTGTTTCCCCGTGTCTGTCCATCTCGGTCTGTCCCGCCCCGTCCGGTACCTGGCTCAGCTTCACCCACAGCCCCTGGCTGTTGCAATACTCCTCGCCGGTGGCCTGCACGCACGTGCCCTTGCGCAGCTCGACGGCGACCTTGGCGAGCTTCTTGCTGCCCCGGGCGCGGCCCGGGCTCTCGCTGACGCTGAGCAGGGAGCGGCCCGAGCCGCCGGCGGCGGGGTCCCGGCACAGCTTGTAGCGCACCCGGCGCGGCACGTAGCAGAGCGCGGCGTGGCAGGGGCTGGGCGGTGCCGAAGCAGGCCACGCACTCGGCCAGGCAGCGGAATCCGGCCCAGTAGTGGGCGGGGTGTCCGCGGGGGACCTCATCCTGCCGGCTCGGCTCGCTCGGCTGGCCCGGCCCGTCCTACTGCCGCCAGTCAGACCCCGCCCCGCGCGTCACCGCTGCGCTGGGGGCGGCCACATGCGCCCTGCCTGGAGCGCAGCCTGCGCTGGGTGTCTGCCTGGGGCAGCTGGGGCCTGGCGGGAGCAGGCGCGCACGGGGGTGCTGTGTCTGGCCCCCCAGCTCGGGGTTCCCCCAATCGTCCTGTAATGTCTGTGGCCAGTCGCGGCTCCACGGGGGCAGGTGGGGGCTGGCAGCAGGGCCCGGAATTTACCCGCAACGGGCGGGGAGTTGCAGGGGGGCGCTAGGGGACCGCTGTTTTGGGGGGCAAGCGCTGGGGCTGGGTTGGCAGGGGCCCGCTGGCGTTGCCGGTTGGAATTTAACTCCCATGCTCAGGGGTTCTCAGGCTGGAATGGGCGGACCAGGGAGAGTTTCAGTGAACCCAGCCCAAGCCTTCATCCCAGGTGGGGGGGAAAAAGGAGCCCCCCTCGGCTGCCTTTCCGGGAGCCCTGGCCGTGGGGGGGGAAATTGTTTGGTTTAGAAAAGGAAAAAGCTCAGATGTTTGGGCCAAAAAGGTCGGAGTTCTCCCCGCCAACGAGGAGCTCCCTGGGACTGAGTGATTTATCTGGGGGGGGGGGTGTCACTTCCCTGGGGGGCGCGGAGATGGAGAGGAAGGCCCCCTCCCCAACCTGGAGGGAGGAAGTCCTAAAGCAGTCAGACCCACTATGGGCTCAATGGCCTCTCCCTGGCTGAGACCCCCACACTCACTTCTCTCACCCCTGCCCCTCTTCCTGGGCTATTTCCCTTTTCTGAATGCGCCTCTACACCTGGCTTTACGGTAGATGGCTTTGCAGGGTCTTTCAGGCACCCAGTGGGGCAGCCAGAGCGCAACCCGGAAGTAGAGGGTAAGGAGCCCGCCCCCACGTGGGCGTGGCCAGAGCAAGATGGCGGCGCCCGTGGCCCCTCGGGGGGGCGTGACTCCGCGCTGGTGGGAGGGGGCAGCGGAGCCGCCAGCTGCAGAGCCCGGGCGGCGGGAGCAGGAGGATGGAGGGGAACAGCCCGCTCCGGTGAGTAGCGGGGCCGGGGTCAGAGGGCGAGGAGCCCCGGCCACTGGTGTCCCTGGCACGGGGGGCAGCGCTGATCCGGGGGCGGGTTCCGCCTCGCGTGAGGTCCCGTCGCGCCCGGCCCGGCCCGGGGGCAGCGTCTCCCCCGCCGGTCGCCTGCGGGGTCCCGGAGCCCCGGCTCGGGCTGTGCCCGCTGCAGCCCGGCCGCCCCCCCGCTGGGCCGTAAACCCACCTCCCGCCCCCCGCTGCTTTGTGTGGCTAAAACTTCGGCCGTTCCGGGAGGGCTTTTTACACCCCTGAGCGACGCAAGTTTTAGCAACGACATGGGCAGTGTGGACGGAGCCTGGGTCGGCCCTGCGGTGACACCCCTGTACCCCTGCAGCTCCGCTGTGCCAACAGGAGCCAGCGCTCCCGCAGCATCACAAACCACCACCGGGTTTGGGAGAACGGGACAAATCATGGAGGGTAGGTCCGTCAATGGCTGTTCGCCAGGCTGGGTAAGGAAGGGTGTCCCGAGTGTCTGTTTGTCAGAGGGTGGAGGTGGATGGCAGGAGAGAGATCACTTGACCATTGCCTGTTAGGTTCACTCCCTCTGGCGCACCTAGCATTGGCCACTGTTGGTAGACAGATACTGGGCTAGACGGACCTTTGGTCTGACCCAGTACGGCCGTTCTTGTGTTCTGCGTGGTCGGATGAAGCTCTCCCACTTGCACAGCTCTGTGCACAAGCACTCATGTCACTGTAACTTATGTTGCTCAGGAGGTGGTTTATTCACAGCCCTGAGCAACATAAGTTATGTTCACTTGGGCTGCAGCGGAGACAAAGCCTTACTTACCCTTCCTCTCAGTTGTCACTTCACATTCATCAACAGGGTGTCAATTTAACTAACACTCCACTACAGTGAGACAATCAACTTTGTGCTTTTTCTTTCTCATCTACATTAAAGTTCTATAT
The DNA here is from genome assembly GCF_003597395.2 of Chelonoidis abingdonii. NCBI lineage: Eukaryota > Metazoa > Chordata > Testudines > Testudinidae > Chelonoidis > Chelonoidis abingdonii. The sequence continues at coordinate 3,625,631 of NC_133775.1, forward strand.
CAGTATAACTAAAAACCACCCCCGAGTGACAGTTATACTGGTGTGATTCCCTGCTGTATACAGCACTAGGTCAGCGGGCGAGCTTCTCCCACCAGTATACCTACTGCCTCTCCTGGCGGTGGATTAATTACACCAGCAGGTGAGCTCTCTCCTGTTGGCTTAGAGCATCTTCATTAAAGCAGCAGTGCTGATGCAGTGGTTGTGGTGTAGACTTGCCCTAATTTAGGACAATATTGAAACTTCAGAGGGCCACCTGTTTAAAGTTACATGGGCCTTTTTGTTAAGCATGAGCTTGCAACTAACACTCGATCAGTATTAATGAAAGATGAGAGAACAGAGCTGTCTGAAGAATGGAAGTTCGGTTTTGGAAAGAATTGAGAGATTTGGTCAGAATGAAAATAAATTATGTAAATTTCAACTTTGTTACGTGTTGTAACAGACAATACACGATCCATGTTTCTATATGCCGTTGCGACATTGGGGAATTGCTTTCATTTTTGCCTGAAGTCAAATTCTGGTAAGATTGCCAGATTTTTGCAATGTTTTGACTTTGACAGAACTGTATCTTCCAATGGAATATGTTCCATTGAAGTTCCTTTGGCTCAACTAGAGAATCTCTCTTGGTTTTGCATTTGCCAGCACTTTATGTATAGCTAATTGCGCCGAGTTTCCCTGCCTGCGTAAACCTTTCACGCAGCACTAGAGAGGAGAAAACTCCCTTAGACTGAAGAAAGTTATTGGCAGTGGGAACTTGGGGACAGGTGCAGTAGCTGAAGTTACAGAACTCTACATTAACAAGGTTGTAAATTGGCAGTTACGCTTGCAGAGTTACTCTGCGTACTACGGTCACAATTAGCAGCTGCAGTCAGGAACAGGACCCAGTTGTGTTAGGTGGTCCCACACCCATAGGAAACTCTACCCGGATGAGCTGAGGCTTCCACCGTCAGTTGCAGATTTAGGGAATCAAGTTTCTCAGTCTAGATTTTGCCCAGCCAGCTCACTGTGCCCTGCAAGTCACTGATGTATGTTTTCAAAAATATACTGTATAAAACTGAAGCCAACACAGAAACCCCGATTTCCCAGCGGCACAGACTACTTAAACTACAAGGTTGCGATGGCAGATCTGCCCCCATATTCTGTTGCATGGGCCAAGTTTGCGAGATCCTATCTTCACTCCATGTGCAACCTGGTCAGGGGGCCTAGTTTCCACATGGCCGGCCTCTGCTTTGCTTCCCACCTCGTTCACATGGAGTGTGGTTGGGTCCGGTCGCTGTAGCATATAGGGGCCCTCAGCCCATGTGTTGAGACACCAAGCTAAGGTCTGCCCCTTCCGCCAGTCTTTGGAAGCTGGCCAGGTGGCAAGAGAAAATGCTTCCCTTCCGTGCCGTTCCCCAGACTGTAGGGAGTTACAGCCCTACTGTCCTAGGCCTAAACAACTCCCAGGCCTGCACAGCAGAGATACAGACTTCCTGCTAGCTGAGTGAGAGTTAAGTCCACATCAGAGACGCCTCCGAGCCCACCGTCCCCAGAATCTCCCCATGGCAGCTGCTGCCTCTGCTGTCTGCCACTGATAACTTAATCAGCACTGTCTCTTTGTGGTGCTCCCTGACTGCACATTGTCTGTACAAGTGATGGCTGGGCAGGCGGAGCTGGGAGAACAGGAAGGTGCCCTCGGCACCCTGCTCCCACCTCCGGCTGGCTTGTCCTGCGTGATGTCCAGCTAGGACAGAACAGGGCAGCAATGACAACTGCACCCGTGGTCTCAGTCCGTTAAAACATTTCAGCTGGGATTATCTGTTACCACCCCCGAAGAGCAGCTTAATGCCTCCAGAGAAAGCAGCAGATTCCCACCGCAGCCACCAGCCCTTGGGGCTCTTTAATGGAGCAGAGGGAAGCCACCCACAGTCCTTCTGGCCTGGGAGGAAAACAAGCCTGTGGGGAGGGAGCTGTGCTGTGGCCAACACCTTAAACCTGAGTCTTGCCAGGCTCTGGGGGGCGCTTGTGTAGGCAGTGACCCTGGTGTTTTGGGACTCTTTCCCCGGTCAGTGAGCTGCGGGGACTGCCAGGGCCCGGGCGAGCTAGTGCAGAGTGTACTTGTCTGCTTCCGCAGTCACTGTGTGGCTGGGACTTCGTGGCTTTGCAGCAGGTATTGCAGTGAGCCAGGGAGTCGTGAGTGTGAGGCATGGGACTGGAACCCAGGAGATGGAGGCAGGTCTCCATCGCTCTGCCCCCCACTTCCTCCTCGTCCCGTAACATAGCGTTACTGGCGTGCTCCTCACTGGATAGTGTAGGGTACTTGGAGATCTGGGGCTGGTGAGGAGCTGGGATTCAAGGGGGCAAGAGGCAGGGGCTGCTAAATCCTAGCCCGCTATCATGCCTAAGTAGACACAAACCAGATACTATGTCACTGACGTCCCCGGCCTGGGAAATGGCCAGTTCCCTTCCCTGCCACGCCCCGGCCAGGACCACTCCTCCTAACGTGTTGGAGAGCGTTAGCCTTGTCCCTGCTGCCATCCCAGCCATTAGCCAGTGAGGAGGGACCTGCCCGAACCCTGGAGCGCAGAGGGCTCCCCTCCCTCAAGGAAGGAGTCATCCCAGCGAGGTGCTGCTGCCTAACCCCTAGGAGCCTGGAGAAGCAGGACCAGCAGCCGGCTCTGGGCCAGAGCTGACAGAGGAAGGCTTTGACTCTCCTGTGGGTCAGGGACTCTGTCTCTCCCCTGGAGCTTGGGCTTGCATGAGCAGGGAGCAGATGGGAAACCTGCCCTGGGTGCAGAGTGGCCTGTCAGCCTCCTCCTGGCAGGGGGCTGACAGCCCCCTGGAAAGGAAGAACCAGGCTGGGGCTGCACACAAACTCTCCAGGGGAGTAATTCAGGGTGAGGAGGGGGCCTGCAGGGGCTTCACCATGGCAGTAGAATGAGGAGGTGCAGGAACCCTGCCCTGGGCTGCTGGCAAGTTACACTTGGCGTCTGTGTGTTCCCAAAGCGCTGAGTCAATCTCTCTGCCCCCCGGCACAAGGCAAGTGTGGACTGGGGGACCCTCTTGCCAGGCTGGCCTCAGCTGCTCTTTAATCTCCACCCAGAAAGAGGAACCGTGGGATAACGACACGGCAACAGGCCTGTTCCTCACCTACACTGCAGAGCCACCAGCAACTCCTTTCTCTGCCTGGGGGTGGGGGCACAGGCCTGGCTCACCCCCTCCCAACCTCCTGCTGCAGCTCCAGGGAAACGCACTGCCAGGCTCCCTCCTTTATAAGCGCCAGCTGGGACTCAGCCCCCATGACAGCTGCTGTTCAGCTAAGGCTGCTGATTCCCAGCACCTGCCTGTTGGGACTTAAAGGGGCAGACTACCTTGTTACAGCAAATATCAGTCCCATTTTACTGGTGGAGAAACCGAGGCATGGAGGCAGAAATGGGCAAACGCACCAGTTCGCAGCCCCGGTGCAGAGTGTGGTCCCATGCAGCTAACTCCTCAGACTCCAGAGTGTCGAAGGGCCAACTTCTGTGATCTCGCTTTGCCCCCCCGGCGGGGGGAGTAGCTGGGCTCTGCGGCTCTCTGGGGGCAGTGATCTCCTGCCCCCATCCTGCTCCTAGGGGATTGCTCTCAGTGATGCTGGGTCTGCTCACTGCCTGCCCCTACTTCCCCCCTTGCTTTAGGCCCCAAGACTTCCCTGCGTTGAAGAATGACACGTTCCTTCGAGCGGCGAGAGGGGAGGAGACGGAGTACACCCCGGTCTGGTGCATGAGGCAGGCCGGCCGCTACCTCCCAGGTGAGTGGCCATTGCACAGAGTCCAGGCAGGGCACTTCTAGTTGGAGCGGGAGTGCCTGCCCCCCACTCCCCTGGCTGGCTGGCTCACTCTAGCTGGGCATCGCTCTGGGAGCAGGGGGGCAGATGGAGGAAGAGACTCAGAGCGATGGGCGGAGGCCAGGGTAGCTGAGGGTGCTGCTGGGACCCATTTGCCAGGTCCCCCTTTGCCCTCCTGGCATGGTGGGGCTCAGGGATGCCCTCTCCAGGGCCTCACCCAGCTGATCTGTTTGCAGAGTTCCGGGAGACTCGAGCTGCCCAGGACTTCTTCGCCACCTGCCGAAGCCCAAAAATGTGCTGCGAACTGACCCTGCAGGTGAGCAGCTGTCCAGCACCTGAGCTGATGTTCTTCCCAGGATGGGCTTTCCTCCACTGCCGCAGAAGCCCTGAGAGCTCCCCCTGGGGGCTGTTGCAGTATTGATTGGGTGCCCCCCCAGCCCACCAGAGGGAGGTGCTGCCTTCCTGCCCAGGGTCCTTCTGCTTACCCCGGGCTGAGACACGTGTGACAGCTTGGGGGCTAAGCACCCTCCTGTCAGGCTGCAGACCCAGCCCTGATGGAGAGCCCACGTGTGCCCTTCCTTAGCCTGTGAGCTCATCCGGGCCAGGCCCAGGCTGACAGCAACACGGGGCTGCTGGACTGGGCAAGATCTGGAAAACCTTGTAAACTGGAGTCATAGAAATGGGATGCAATTTACTAGTGCAAAGTGCAAGGTCCGGCACTTAGGGACTGACCAGAAGAATTTTTGCTCTAAGCTGGGGATGTGTCAGTTGGAAATGACCTGGGTGTGTTGGGCTGTGACTGGGTCCCAGTGGGGGCCAGCTGTGGTCACTCAATGAGGGTGAACTGCAAAGAATGGGGCAGACAATCCCCACAGAGCGGGTGGATGTTCCAATACTTAGATTCACCAACCAGCACAAACCAGCTCCTGTATTACCTCACTGGTTACTCCGGAGTCCAAACACCACAGTTCCCTTAAAGCATCGAGCCTCAGGCCTCCAGCCAGTACCCACAGCAAATATGAACATTTCTGTAAATCTTATTTCATCATGTAAAAGAAAAGGTTCTACCAATCCTAAAGGATCGGACACATCATCTCCCAGGTTATTAAATATTCCAGATCTTACCCAACTACACGCTACAGCCAATTCTTATTAACTACACTAAAATGTGTTAAAAAAACGAAAGAGGGAGAGGCTGGTTAAAAGATCAATATACGTATAGACATGAGTTCAGTCCACTGAGGTGCAGATTCGCAGCAGAGAGGGTGAGCTTCGTAGCTGCAAAGAGTTATTTTAGAAATAGTTCATAGTTTATAGTCCAGTGTCCCAATCTCATTCAGGGCGTCCCAGCATAATTGGGACATCAGTCTTGCGACTCAAACTTCCCCTGGTGAAGCCTAAGCAGATCTGAGCTGACAGAATCAGGACCCAAGGACCTTTTATACAATTTCATGTCCTCTTTGAGGGGTTGGGATTCGCTTGGGGAACAAAAGATAATCAGGATGACTTCGAAGGAGGTCCACCACCCTAAGGCCATTTGCTTGTCCCTCCCCCATTCACAATACATTTCAAAGAGAGATGAATCTCAAGGTATCATGTAAATGAATTGTAAACACAGGGTATCAGAATACAGCATGGACAGGGACTGCTGATTACATTGTCATATGTAAATACACAAACATTCTCTCCCCACCTGTCTTCTGTGGGGTATTTATTTTGCAGGATGTTTAACCCTTTCTAGCCATGGGTCACGTGGTCATTCACAGTTTGACTATGAGCTACCAATGTGATGCAGCCATGAAAAGCCTCATGCAGTCCTGGGTGCATCAGACGAGGTGTTTCCAGTAGAGACAGGGCAGTGTTACTACCATTATACAAGGCACTGGTGAAACCTCACCTGGAATACTGGGTGCAGATCTGGTCTCCCACATGTTAGAAAGATGAATTCGAACTGGAACAGGTGCAGAGAAGGGCTACTAGGATGATCCGAGGAAAGATCCTCCCTTGAGAGCTTGGCTTGTTTAACCTAACCAAACACAGGCTGAGGGGAGAGCTGATCGCTCTCTCTAAATACACCAGAGGGGTAAATACCAGCGAGGGAGAGGAGTTATTTAAGTTAGCACCATAGTAGACACAAGAACCAATGGCTATAAACTGGCCATCAACAAGTTTAGGCTTGAAATTAGACGAAGGTTTTCTAACCATCAAAGGAGTGAAGTTCTGGAACAGCCTTTCAAGGGGAGCAGTGGGGGAAAAAACCTAACTGACTTCAAGACAGCTTGATAAGTTTATGGAGGGGATGGTATGATGACACTTCCTACAGTGGTATGTCACCGATCTGCGACTGGTAGCAACAAATATCTCCAATGACTGGTGATGGGACAGTAGATGGGGAGTGCTCCGTGTCACTACAGAGAATTCTTTCCCAGGTGTCTGGCTGCTGGGTCTTGCCCATATGTTCAGGGTCTAACTGATCACCATATTTGGGGTCGGGAAGGAATTTTCCCCCAGGTCAGATTGGCAGAGACCCTGTGGGGGCTTTCGCCTTCCTCTGCAGCATGGGGTCACTTGCAGGTTTAAACCAGTGTAAATGGTGGATTCTCTGTAACTTGAGGTCTTTAAATCATGATTTGAGGATGTCAGTAATGCAGCCAGAGAGCAGGGTTGGGCGAGGTTCTGTGGGCTGTGTTGTGAGCAGGTCAGACTAGAGGAGCACAGGTGTCCCATCTGGCCGTAAAGCCCCTGAGCTGCGTGTGTGTCTGGCGCTGACTCTGACTTTGTTCCCTGCAGCCGCTGAGGCGATTTCCCCTGGATGCTGCCATCATCTTCTCTGACATCTTGGTGGTGCCCCAGGTAAGGGAGGCAAAGGTCTGCATTGCCGCCCCTGGGCTGGAGGGCCAGATCCCCTTGGGGGCTGTTGGGCGCCTGCGCCTTCACCTGTCCCGTGTTCTCCCCCAAGGCACTGGGCATGGAGGTGGTGATGGTGCCCGGCAAAGGGCCCACTTTCCCGGAGCCCCTCAAGGAGGTGGAGGACCTGCTGAAGCTGCGGCAGAAGGTGGACGTGTCGGAGGAACTGGGCTATGTTTTCCAGGCCATCACTCTGACCCGGCACAGCCTGGAGGGCAAAGTACCCCTGATCGGCTTCTCCGGGGCGCCGGTAAGAACCGCCCTGGCCCTCCCCTCTGGGGTGCGGGAAGCCAGGCCCGCAGCCCCACCGGGCTCCGGCTGCCTCACTCCCCGCCCCTTCGGGGGGTTGTGCTGGAGCTGTGTGTTCTCTGGAGGAAATCCCCAGGGCTGCAGCTGCTGATCAGCCTGAGGAGCACAAGGGGCTGACTGGCTCCTGAGCCACAGGGAAGGGGCGGACACCGGATGAAATGACCCTGCCTTTAGCATGGGGAGCGTTTGCTCAGAGGCAGATCCAGCCGGTACCCCCCACTTCCGTGCCGTCCCCTGTGTGCATTCCAGCCCAGATGGTGCCTCCTCCGTCTCGGACCAGCCCTCGTGCGAGGGGCGACTGGCTGTCGCGGTGAAGGAGAGCCCCTGGCGGGTCCATGAGCCTCCAGGGTGTTGGGGGGGCCGGGCTGGACCCGCTCGCTTACTCACTCTTTGTGCCCTGCTAACTCCTTCCTCGCCCAGTGGACCCTCATGTCCTACATGATTGAAGGCGGTGGCTCCAATACCATGGCCAAGGCCAAGCGCTGGCTGTACCGGCACCCCGAGGCCAGTCACCGCCTGCTGCAGCTGCTGCGGGACGTCATTGTGGAGTACCTGGTGGGCCAGGTGGCAGCCGGAGCTCAGGTGCGCCTTGTCTGGGGGGGGCTCATGGGAACAGTGCGGGGGGGGCAGGGAGAGCTGGGGGTCCCTCGGGCGGAAACCTGCCAACGGGGCGTCGCAGTGGGTTACTGAGGTTCACGGTACCTGGGGGGGGGGTGCAAGAGACGCCATGTGCACTTCCTCATGTGGAAATGCATAACGCAGCTGGGGGGCGGGGGCGGGGGAGGCGGGGGAGCGCAGGGCTTACTGCTCTGTATCCGCTAGGGGTTCAGACTGGTGGAGTCGAGAGGGGAGGGGCCCATTCTGGGCTGGGGGCTGAATCTGGACTCGGGGTGCTAGGAGCCCATTCTGGGCTGGCGGATGGGGGCTGAATCTGGACTGGGGGTGCTTGGAGCAAGGGGACCCTTCTGGCCTGGGGACTGGGAGATAGGGGCCCACTCTGGGCTGGGGGCCCATTCTGGGCTGGGAGATGGGGGCCCATTCTGGGCCGGGGGTCCATTCTGGGCTGGGAGATGGGGGCCCACTCTGGGCCGGGGGTGCTTGGAGCCAGGAGCCCATTCTGGGCTGGGAGATGGGGGCCCATTCTGGGCTGGGGGTGCTTGGAGCCGGGGGCCCATTCTGGGCCGGGGACGCTGGGAGCCGGGGGCTCTAACCCGCTGTCCCGTTGGCTCTGGAAGGCTCTCCAGCTGTTTGAGTCCCACGCCGGGCACCTGGGCCCCGAGCAATTCCGGGAGTTTGCCCTGCCCCACATCCGGGACATTGCCAAGCACGTGAAGAACAAGCTGCAGGCGGAAGCGCTGCCCCTGGTGCCGATGGTAAGGAGGGCGCTGGGCCTGCCTGGGCGCTGCCATCGAGGGGATTTCAGGGTCGCTGCTCTGGGGCCAGCCTCACCCCCAGCTGCCCCAGCCTGCAGCTCGCCACTGAAGGTCACTGAGGCAAGTGGGAGGGGCTTCCCTTTGGCCCCGCCCCTTGATGAGGCTGAGCTCTCTCTGAGTGCCCTCTGCCAGGTGGCTCCCCGGAGCAGGTTCCCCGGCGTCAGCTGCTCTACGCTCAGCAAGAGCTCCCAGCCCGGGAGGCTCCTCGGTGGTGGGGGCAGGGCGGTGGGGCTGCTGCTGCTACGCCCCCCGCCCCCCATGTGCCTAGTGGGGCAGCCGCATGTGGGTGAGGGGCCTGAGCCCACATCGGTCTCCTCGCTGGCCCACTGCAGATGGGGCCCTCCCTCCACAGGGCAGCCTGACAGCAGAGCACTGGGCCAAGGCAGCTGCCACGGGGCTCCAGGGCACCCAGGCCGCAGGGGGACAGCCCGGCCCCTGGCCTCCTGAGCCCCACACGCGCCCCACTGCAGCGCTGGGCACGGGCAGGAGCCGAGCCCTGCCCAGCCCGTCTGGCTGAGATCCAGCAACCCGCCTGCCAGCCAGCCAGCCAGTGCGTCCCCGGCCCCAAGGGGAAGTGGCCTGCTGCTCGGGCCCAGCTGTGGGGCGCTGTGCTGGGGAGACACCTCACGACTCGACAGCTTCCCGCAGCCGCCCCCTGCTGCTGAGAGTGCCGGGGGGTGGGGGTGCCCACTGGCTGAGGGCAGGTGTCTGCGAGCAGCCCGATCCCTGGTAGGCTCAGGGAACAGGGAGGGCAAAGGCCAACAGGGCTCCGCTCCTGCCCGTAAAGTGCGTCCAGGAGGCAGCAGGGCTGTGGCTGGCAGAAGCTGGCTGGGTTGGAGAGCAGGGACCTGGACAAGGGGCGGGAGGAGTCTGCCCTGGCCTGTGGGAGCTTTTACATCCCAGCAGGGGCACCCCTCAGAGGGGGCCAGCAGGACAGTGTGTGTGCAGTAACCTGGGGCTCTGGACGCCACCCTGCCCCCAGATGGCACCGGGACAGTCAGTGGGTCACACGCCCCGTTCACTAGCCCCACTGGCCGCACAGCCACCCTGCCCCTGGAAAGGTGCCTCAGGCCTGTCAGCACCAGCCTGATGACATGTGCCGGAGGAAGCAGCCGCGGCGGCCAAACACAGACTGCTGAGCTGGCATGGGCCAGGCCAGCCCGAGGGGAAGGCCCTGGAGACAGCACTGGCTGGTTCCCTGGTGTGCCTCAGTTTCCCCAGGGGAATGACAGCACCCTCCGCCCGCTGAGGGCTGTGGTGAATGTGCGGAAGGGACTCCGGGTCACAGGCCCCAGGATGGCACAGGGCAGGGGAGTTCCCGCTCTGCCACAGCTGCTCGTGGGCAGAGGCTGGCGCCGTGTCCCATTCTACACAGCGCAGGGCAGAGCCAGGCAGCACCCAGTGGCTGAGCCCCTCGCCCGCTTCTCCCCCTCACAGATCGTCTTTGCCAAGGACGCGCACTACGCTCTGGAGGAGCTGGCCCAGGCTGGCTACGAGGTGATCGGCCTGGATTGGACCATCCAGCCCCAGGCAGCTCGGTAAGACAGCCAGGGGGTGCAGGCTCAGCCAGCCCCGGAGCCGGATGGCAGCTCCTTGGCTCCCGGGGCCAGGCTGCCAGCTGGGGAGCATCTGGTTCCCTTGATCCTGCAGCCCAGCTGTCCAAGGCATGAGGCCAAGGCCCTAGAGTCACCCCTCCTCCCCCACCCGGGGGGCTGGGACACCGTCCCATCCTCCGTCCACTTCGAGGGGACCCTGGCTCTGCCACCACCTGGTGACTCCTGCCTGTGGGTGGCTCCACTAGCCTGCCCGCCCCAGGATCCTTCCCCTCCCCCCCACCCCCCTTTGCCAGGACACACAGGGCCCAGCGGTGCCTGTCGTCCTGTTTCAGGGGAGCTGGGCTGGAGCAGGGAGAGGAGAGGAATTTCCACCCAGGGGCTGCATCCCAGCTGCCCCGAGCACACGGGGGCTTCGCTGCTGGGGGCCAGCCCCTGAGAAGGGCCTGTGCCAGGCACGTCAGCTGGCTGGAGGAGCGTGTTGTGCCAGCCCTGGGTGCTGGGACCCGATCTATGAGCCCTACCACCGGGAAAGTAGCTGGAGCTTTGGAAGGCCTGTGGCCCAGCAGGGACCGGACCACTCTGGAATGCCTGGGGTGGGCAGGACAGGGGCACCATGTCTGAGTCAGGCGCAGCGACTTACCTGCTTCCTTTCCGTTCCAGAGAGCGGACGGGCCACCGCGTTACCCTCCAAGGGAACCTGGATCCCTGCGCCCTGTATGCACCCAAGGTAAGGGGGAGGCCAGCCAGGAGCTGGCAACCCTGGGTTCGAATCCCAGCACTGACACCATCTCCCTTTGGGGCAAAGCATGTCCTCTGCCTCAGTTTCCCCAGATGCACAATGGTGCCAGTGCCCAACTCCCAGGCGCTTGGGGAAGGGGAGTGAGTGTCACCTGGGCTTCTGGGGCTGAGCCTAAGAGAAGTGGGAGCCTCTGCCCAGGTGTCTGGCACCTCCCACCATGGCCATAGCAACTGGCAGAATCCAGCTGCCTTCCCCTATTTCCCCACCCCAGGGCCCCAGCTCCCAGACTGCACCGTGACCGTGCCTGCAGGTGGCACACACAGAGCTTTGGTGAGGGGACCAGGGCACCGGGCTCACAGTGGGTGTCCTGGTTGGCAGGAGAAGATCGGGGAGCTGGTGAAGAGGATGCTCGAGGGGTTCGGGACCCAGCGCTACATCGCCAACCTGGGCCACGGGCTGTACCCCGACATGAGCCCCGAGCACGTGGGTGCTTTCGTGGAAGCTGTGCACATGCACTCTCGTCACCTCCGGACGCCCGCCTGAGGTGCACGGGACCCGCTGGCGAGAGGACTGCGCAGTGCCGGCCCAGGGAGCGGCAGAGCAGAGGCATGGGCTGGTGGCTCTGCTGTCTGGGCATGGGAGTCTCGGCCTGCCTGGCCTGGGCACCGAATTAAAGCTCCTTGTTTCCCAGCGCAGAGTCTGATGTCGGGGAGGCCTGGCCGGGGGCTGCCATCAGATGCGCCAGCCAGCCTCAGCCAGGAGCGGTGCCACCTTGCGCTCAGGCACAGGCTGAAGCTGGCGCACTGGGCTCGCATCACCATGCCAGGTTCTCATGGCAGGGATCCAGCGGGCCCTGCATGCCCACCCTGCTCCCTTGGGGAGTCCGGCAGCAGCCTGGGCACTGCCTGGGCTGGGGGAGACCCGTGGCCTTGTTAACCCTGCCCGACTCAGGAGCCCAGCCCTTGGCAGAGATGATCCAAGAGGCAGCTCTGCAGAGCCTGGCAGAGGCAGCCGGGGTAGTGGCACAGCCGGTTCCATCGCCCCCTGCCTAGGGCTGGGTGTGGGAGCTGGGGTGCTGCTAGGGGCTCTGCAAGGGGGCCCCACAACCCTGTCTGCCCCAGCTCTCCCATCTCTGGGCTGGCCAGGGCTCCCCCGGCTCAGTGCAAAGGGCTGCTGGGATTGCATGGCCCATGGCAGCCTGAGAATCCGCCCCCCAGCCTTTCCCTTGACTGCACCCTGCTCTCCTGGGGTTTCCAGTCTGGGCCCCCAAGCAGTGGAGCTGCTCCCCCTTCCAACGTGCTCAGCCTGGTCTCCTGGGGCACCTTTCCTGAGGTCTGCCCACCCGCCTGCCCCCCCGGGCCCTATCACAGCTCCCCCTTGTCCCAGGACTGGTGCGCTTGTTCCCTGAACCCAGCTCAGGGGAGGCTGAGCCCCAAACCCCTTCGACAGCCGGTGCCTGGGCCACCCAGCATAACCCCCTCCCCGAGGTACCTGGCTTGAGGGCGCGGCCAGAGCGCTGCGGCACCGCAGCCTGCTCCCCACTGTGCCCAGCTGCAGCGCTTTGGGGAGTGGCCAGGCTTGGCTGGCTGGGGGAGCCGGAGGCAGAGTGCACGGGGTCCGGCAGCCACACAGCCCTAGGGACGTGTGGTTCTGCTAGTGGCTGCTCCGGGGTCAGGGCACTTTGACAGTGCCCAGAAACAAGCCTGGGGCCTTTTAGAGAGAACAGGGCAGAGCGTGGACCGGGACTCGCATGACTCCCGCAAGCCAGTTCCCAGCGGGCAAGGAGGGGCCAGCCCTCCAAGCCTTCACCCCCTGCTAAGGGACCATCTCCCCTTGCCCCTTCGGCCCCAAGGGGGGCACCACCACTCCCAGCTTTAGGGTTGTGCCCTGGGAGTGGAAAGGAGAGCGAGAAGGGGGGATCTTACTCAGCCCTGCCCAGCCCCTCCTGAGATCAAGGCCCAGGTCCCAATCAAGACAGAGGAGATGCCAGCCTTGCCCTCATTGCTCCAGGCAGGCGGGGTGCCGGGCGCAGTCGTTCCAGCTGGAATAAGAAAGAGGCTTCACCGCCTGCAAACACTCGCTGGGTTACAGCCCTGCCCTGCTATGTGCCTCAGTTTCCCCAGCATTATGGGAATAACAGCACTGACCTCTCCCCCCAGCCAGCTGGAGGATTAATTGGGTGCTGAGCTAACCAGATAACGAGGTGGCAGACAGCTGCCCAGATAATTCCTTTAGCATTGGGGGATTCTTGAACATAAGCTGCTAGAGGGGGACAAAGGTGAGTGAATTTATTTAGCCACCTCAGCCCCTTGGAGGCAGCACGGCCTGTTTGACAGACAGGGAAACTGAGGCAGGAGGTGTGGCTGGGGTCACACCACAGATCAGTGCCAGCGAAGGGCTTTGTGCTGCAGCACTTAGGCTTGGCTGCCTGTGCTCAGCCAGTAGCACTGCTGGGAGCCCAAGGCTTTGCCAGGGAAAGCGAGTCGAGGCCGGTGTGGGAGTGGCACAGATTTAATCCCCTTTCCGGATGCCAGCGCTGCCTGGTAAATCCTGGCAGCTCGTGCACATGCCCGGCCCTCACTCAGGACTGGCCTGCCCACTGCCCCCTGCACGATCCAGGAATGGCTCCTGCCGAAGCCCTGACAGCAGCAGGGCAGGGCCAGGCAGCTTGTGGGAGGGGGTCCATGGGGCGGGGGCGCTGGTGTCCCCCAGCTCAAGGATGGCGCCTAGAGCCTGTGTTGACCCCAGCCCGGTGTTCGGTTCTGGGTCCTGTCCCAGCCCCCACTGGCAGGCGTGGGCACAGCCCAGGGTGCAGCAGGCACTGGGGAGCTCCAGGCAGGGCTTTTGGGGCCTCGCAGATGCTTTTCACCCCGCAGCCTAGCCAGACCCAGCACTGCAGGTGGGGCAGAAAGTTACTCCCTGGGTCCCTTTCCCCCCTGGTTCTGGGACTCCCCAGGCAGCCAGCCCGGACTCTCACCAGGAGACAGCCCCAGGGACACTGCCGCAGGGAGACACGTGCTCGGGGCGAATGGATTGACTTGGAAAGTCACCCTGTCCCAGGGCCGGCCTGGGAGCAAATCCAGCCCCAGCAGTTGGAGCACATGCCTGGCTGAACCACTGAGTCCCATGGCCCCTCGCCACTGTGTCCACAAGCCAGCCAGGGCAGAGCCAACAGCTCCCCGCCCACCCCCGTTTGGGGATCTCCCGCCCCAGGAGCATTTCACACACCCCGCCCCCAGAGCCCCACGCCGTGGAGCCCACCCCTGTCAAGAGGGACACGTGCTCTGGCTGGCAGCTGTTCACAGCCACGATGGCCAGGCCCAGGGACCCACCCTCCACCCCCAGCAGAGATGGCCACTTGGCTCCAGGGTGCGAGTAGGGCCTGCCTGGGCCCCGGTTAGTGCTCACCAGGGACCCCTCAGCAGGGACCATGCTGCACAGCGGAGCCACTTGTGGTTCTGGCTGCCACTGGCCTCGGGACCCCCCCAGCCCCAGCAGGAATCCAGGGAGCAGGGCCCACATGTCGGGCCGTCACGGTGCTCTCCTTCCCCCAGTTCTCCGCCTCATCGCCCCTGGTTCGCCCAGCCCTCTGCCAGTGTCCCTCGCTCCCAGCCCGCCGGCGCCCCTCACTCCCAACTCAGCCCTGGGTTCTGCCATCCCCACTCTCACCAGCACCGCTCATTCCCGCCAGGCCTGGCCTTCCCCAGCCCCGCCAGCACCTCTCATTCCCGACCCACAGCCCCTGCTAGCCCAGGCCTGGGCTCCCCCAGCCCCGCCGGCATCCCTCATTCCCGACCCGCAGCCCCTGCTAGCCCAGCCCTGGGCTCCCCCAGCTCTGCCAGCGTCCCTCACTCCCGCCCCACAGCCCTGGGTTCCACCATCCCCACCCCTCATTCCCGACCCACAGCTCTGCTAGTCCAGGCCTGGGCTCCCCCCTCAGCCCCAACCTTCCTCACCCCATTCCAGGGCAGCAGCTCCAGAAGCAGGAATTCTCTCACTTGATTCCTTCCTGGCTGGTGAGTTTCCTCTGCTGCCGCAAGGCGCGGTGGCGGTCAGAGCCTCTCCTGCAGGATCCCAGCTCTGGGCGCAGGGAGGTGGCCCGAAGGCCGGCTCAGGTTGAGAGCCGCCCTCTGCCAGTGGATGGCTCCTGTCGCCCAGGCTCTCCTTGCCAGGGCAGCTGTGCCGGCCCCAGTGGGGGCAAGGTCCAGGCCCCGCGAGAGGCCCTCCTGCTCCAGGGCAGGGAGGAGCACCACAGCTCGGGCCTCTCAGTGGCTTGGAGTCCGGGGGGGGGGCGCTAAAATGGGGAGGGGTCTTTTTGTCCTGAGGACCACATTGGGGTTCTGAAATTGTATGGAGGGCCGAGTAGGGGAGGCTGTGTCCCCAAACAGCCTGGCCCTCACCCCTTATCAGCCCCCTCCCACTTCGCACCCCGATTGCCCACCTCAGAACTGACCCATCCAACCCCCTATTCCCTGTCCCGACTGCTCCCCAGAACCTCCAACCCATCCAACCCCATTCCCTGTCCTGACTGCCCCCCAGAACCTCTAACCCCCCCCATTCCCTGTCCCAACTGCTCCCCCAGAATCTCCAACCCCATTCACTGTCCCGACTGTCCCCCAGAACCTCTAACCCCCCCCATTCCCCATCCTCTCACTGCCCTCCCAGAACCTCCACCCCATCCAACTCCTGTTCCCCATCCCTGATTACCCCATCCAACCCCTCTGATCCTGGTCCCGACTGCCCCCCCAGAACCTCCACCCCATCCAATCCCCATCCTCTGACTGCACCCCCAGACCCTCCACCCCATCCAACCCCCCTCCTCCCCGTTCTGAGTGCCCCTGTGACTCTCTGTCCCTTATTCAGCCTTCCCGTCCCCACCGCCCCATCCAACCACCCCCTGCCCCCTTACCATGCCGCTCAGAGCAGCGTCAGGCCACCCAGCCAGAGTCAGTCGCACTGCCCGGCCGGAGCCAGCCACACCCCCCAGAGCGCTGGTGGCACAGTGAGCTGAGGCTGCAGGGGAGGGGCCAGGTTGGAGCTCCAGCGCAGGATGGTCCCACGGGCCGTAGTTTGCCCACCTCTGTGATAGATACTCCAGGGCCAGACACGGACCTGGCGGGCTGAAGAGCAAGAGTCCAGACCCCCTGCAGACACGCGACGTGGGTACTGACATGGTAGCACTTGGGGATTCAGGGATGCTCTGAGCCACAGGCCGGGGGCCGGAAACATCTGCACCCTTCCCCCCTTAGCAATCTGACTCCCGGTAATTACGCTATTGGGTTGGGTCACGGGTTCAGAGATGGCACCATAGTAACGTAGTCCAAAGCCTGATTCAGGCACAGGCAGGAGAGACTCAAGTTTTGGGCCCCAGACTCAGGCAATGACCACAGAATCGGCCTCTACTTTCTTAAAACCAAAACTGAAGGGGCTAATGGTTCTGGCTCTGAGCAAACCCTCCAAAATGTGAGTGTGATGCAGGGACGTGCCTGAGTCTGCAGGGAGCCTGACATGGCTCAGGGTGGGGGTCTGCCCTATGCACCTTACAGTGATGTTAACCTTGAAACACTCTGCTCTAGGGAACCTTCACCAACACCAGCCTGGCAGGGGGCTTGGAGCCCCCCATCATGTCTTGGCTGGGGCAGCACCAGGAGGGCCCCCGGCACACAGCAGGAGGGGTGGAGACTGAGCCCTCCCGAAATGGAGATGGGCCCAGCACACTGCTTGTGAGCAGCTGGCCCCTGCCACCTCGCGAAGAGGCGGGGCCAGAGTGATGAGCCCTGACCAGGGGGGATCCCCCACGTGGGGTCTGGCTGGGACGCTGGATCAGACTTTTCCAAAGCCTATTTCAGGATTTCCATCTGGCCATTCCGCTCCTCGGCAAAGCCACGGGGCAAACAGCCGCCAACGCCCCCTCCCGTGCGTGGTACCAGCACCGCTGGGGGTGTCCTCCAGGGAACCAGAGCGGCTGTCACCCTGTGGTGCAGGCCCCCGACTGCACCCGCTCAGTGCATGCTGGCCTGGGCCCGTGTTACCCAGTGGGCACTTTCCTGAGACACCTTTGGGAACCCCTGACAGCCACATTGCAGGGGGATCCGCTCCCACGTCCCCCCAGGATCAACGAGCCATTGTAAAGCCCAAGGCAGCTGCCATGGCAGGGGGATTTTGGGGAAGGCAGTCCCCTCTCCAGGCACGTGGGATGCATCACGGCTTGGGCTGTACCATGGCAAAGCCGTTCGGAGCCGGCGCAGCCATCCAGGGCTCCCCTAGCAGGTTCCACTGGGCAAAGCTCTGCGCTAAGGCAGGAGGGGAGTTCCCCCGGAGTCGCCCGGCATCCTTCCCTCTTGTGAGCAGGGTGGCAGACACTGGGCCCCGTCCTGCGAGGGGCTCTGCACACCTCAGGCCTGGGCGGCCAGGCCTGCGAGACAGAGCCAAATGCCCGTTCTCAGCAGAGCCAGGAGAGAATAGCTCAGCCAAGTGACGGGCACGCTGGAGACACCCGGCAGCCCACATTAAGGACCAAACAGAGTCTGTGATGGAGCAAGGACAGGCTCCCATCCTGCAGCTGGCTCTGCACATGCATAGCCCTGAGCATCTCCAAAGCCAGTTGCAGAATCAGGCCCTGGGGGGAGGGTCTCCAAAGCATCCACATTGTCCTGACTCTGCTCCCACTGATCACCACGGGCAAACTCCCACTGTGTCCGCAGGCGCACGGCTAGGCCAACGCTGAGCCGCCTGGAGACCCCGCCCTGGAGGGCTCGCTGGCCTCTGCCTCTCGCTCCACGCCACTTGTGCAACGCTCGGAGGCAGATCCCGGAGGCGCTGCCCTGAGACACGTCCCGCAGAGCGCAGCGACTCAGACCCCTTTCCCGGGCTAGGCGTTCTCACACAGCGCCTCCTGGGGGCGCCGACGCCCCTCCAATTGCTGCCCTTTTAGCCCAAATACCAACCGACCTCAATTTGGGGTTTTCCCTCCCCCCCCAACCCCCCATTTTATTCATTATAAAAACAAAGAACAGCACCGAAATTCCAACAGTTTATATAAAAGGGGAGTAGTGATACATAAATAGTATTAGCTTTTTTCTTCTTATTATTATTAAACATTAGGTCAAGAGGTTGCGCACACACAAAAAAAGAGAAACAGGTTGAAGAATGATACTTTTATGGCAACAAATACTGAGTACACCTGGTTTTCCGGTCCACAGCGCAGACACAAATCTCTTTCCAAAAGAAAATCAGACAGTAGATCATCAGTCCACATTCTCTAGCTACAAGTCACCTTCCCCACTGGCCCCAGCCCTCCCGACCCTTTTAAAACTAAGACACACTGGACCAGGGGAACACAAAGACACCTGCAATAAGGAAGACCGTCCCTGCCCCATGACAGGTTTGAATCTAGCCTGGATCACTAAGCAGCAGCAGGAGACGGAGTGACACAAATCAGGAAACGTGACAAGACGCCTTCGTCCATCCGGTGTCTGCGTTAGCCAGAGCGACAAAGACTTGGAAATGGAGAGGAAATGAAAGGACAAAAGTAACCAAAGCTGTGCTCGTGTTCCTGCCCTCCCAGTGCAGAAAAGGCAGTCAGCACCCCCCACGCACACCTCCATGCACCCAGACATTCACTCCTCACACAGAGAAGGCCAAAAATAGAAATACGTACACTCTGGGCACAACGACTTCCGGCCCAATGGCTCCGTTCTTTGTTTTGTGTTCAATCCTCCACCAATTATTTGCGGAATTTACAAGGGGCAGGGCTCCCCTAACGTCCGTCAGCGTCCGACCAAGTCCATCCTTTGCCTGTCCAGATGTCCTGCCGTTAATCCAGCCTACCTAGGTGCCATCCACAGGGTCGCAACCTCACTGTGGTTCTGCTGAGATTCTAGATTCATTTCGATTTGCCGGTTGCCTCCCTCCCACCCCTCTTTTCATGTACCAACGATGCCAGGGAAACCTGAGAAATGGTCACGTGTCTCCTCCTTTTTTGTAATTAAAAAAAAAAAAAAAAAGTCCCAGCCCATGACAATTTCAAGTATCCCCCAAATAAAAGACGGAATAATTATAAATAATTATAACTTTACAATTTAATAATTGACACATATACTATAGTATTTACAGTATAATAAATGCTTTTTTTTGTTTTTGTTACTTTTAGTAAGCAATCCCTGAGAACAGTTACTCTAGTTTTTCTTTATGTATCTTCCCGAATGGAGAAGAGGAGTTTCACGTCTCCGCAGGGTGCGCACGGCGCTGCAAAGCCATCGCTTTTGGTGACGCACGAGGTTTAGTGTTGCGTTTCTCTTTTCCTTTCTATTTTTATTCTTTCCTTTTTGCTTGGCAACCTTGGGACCAGCCGGCGAACGCTTCCTTTAGGAAAGAGGTATTAGATTTCCAGGTTAGCTTTTGGTATTAAACGGTTATACACTCAGGAGTGTAGAATACTGAGTAAATTGTTCTTCCCAGGCTTGTCTTTTGGTCTGATGTGCCCAAAGAACGTTGGAATCCTCGCAGGATGTGAAACGGTTAAATCCAACAAAAGAACAAAAACCCTCTGTTTTGCCAATTGCAGTTAGATTTTCCTTTCTTCTGCGTGTAGTGCCCCTGCCGAACCCTGCCAGCGCCAGCGGGAGCTCACCCAAACCGCTCCCGCACCAGCATCATCAGTTTTTTCTTGCCTTTGTAGATCTGTTTGAGATTGTCTATGAACTGCGCGAACTGGAGGTGGCCATCCTGGGCCAGGAGGAAGGTCTCCCTGGCTTTGCTGAGGAACTCGATGAACTCGCCATAGTGCCGAGGGCTGATGTGGGTGAGCCTGGAGTGGGTGGTGTTGATGTAAGCGCTTATCGTGGCATCCAGCAGCTGGCGCAAGGGAGCCTTGTCGGTGGACATGAGTTTGCCAGAGTTCCTGCGGCCGGGAATGCCGGCCAGGCCCGGGGCTGTCATGGTGCAGCGCCGCAGGATGTCTGACAGCACCGTGGCACAGTGCACGCTCTTCACCACCAGGGGGATGATGGCCGCCAGCTCGTTCTTGCCCAAGGAGTGGCTCAGTGCGCAGGCCCACAGGACGTCGTTGATGGCCGGGTGGGTGTCCTGGTTGTAGGCGAGGTTGAGGTGCGTCATGGCCAGCGAGGCCAGTTTGAAGGCCCGCAGCGGGTAGCCCCGGTGCTCCATGTAGCGGGCGATGGTGAAGAGCTGCGAGTAGGTCATGCCCGTGGCGGCGGCGTCGATGACGATCTGGTAGGCCGTCTCGAAGGCGATGTGGTCTTTTTCGCACAGCGTGAGGGCGGAGAGGGCACAGTTCTGGGGGTCCTTCATGGCACACTGCAGGGCCAGGGTGCGGGCGCAGCCGGCCAGCTCCTCGCGCTGCGGGTAGTCCAGGCTCAGCCGCAGGATGGTGTTGTGGGACATCACTGTTGCCGCCACGATGCTGGTGGCTTCCGTGGGGGTGAAGAGCGTGTACCAGTTCTGCAGGATGCTGAGCAGTGCACGCACACCTGCCAGACAGGAATATGCCATCAGCGTGGGCTGGGGTGCAGTGCTCCAACTAAGGCAGGCGCCTAAATCCTCTAGGCCCGGAATGCTGAGCAATCCCAGCTCCCTCCACTCTCCTTGGGACCTGGAATCGCTCAGCATGGCTGACAAGTGGCCACTTCTCATCCAGAGCCCGGGGGAGGACCTGGGAGCCCTGGGGGAGGACCTGGGAGCCCGGGTTGAGAGCACTGGCTTGGATATACAGGGACAACCAGATGCCAGTCCGCTGCAGACAAACAGCTCCAGGGCTTCAGGCCAACGTTCTGAAACGAAGCTACGAATCCCCCACAGTGCAACAGTGCAACCGTGTCCCCATGAACGGGAGTCAAAGCCAGCAAATGCCAGGGCACTGCAGGTTACAAGCTCCCCTCTAGGAGTCCTGCGGTTCCCACCAGGGTCCTCCACTCAAGGGCTGGGCACTGACAGTTCAGGCTCCAACTGATGGCTAGATCTGGGGTCAGGAAGGAATGTTCCCCCAGTGCAGATTGGCTGGAAGCTTGGGGAGAAGGCAGGGGGAGGGGAGGTTGCATTCCTATGCTGCACGGGGCGTGGGTCACCTGCCAGGATCATCTGGGCACGTATCAGCTACTCAATGCCCTGCCACTGCAGGGGCCGTGGGCACTGGTGCCCCCCGGTCTCTGCCTGAGGCACAGTTCGGTCTCACCCGACTGGCTAGGCTCAGCACAGGGACGGCTGGGGGAGGTTCTCCAGCCTGGACCATGATCCAGTGGTCTTGTCCGGCCTGAAACACCAGGAAATCTACTGATGTCTCATCCCGTCGCTCAGGGGCTCGCCCTGCAGGCTGGATGAAGCGAGCCCCTCCCCGGCCCTTGGCCAGCAGGAAAGGGCAGGCACTGGTTAAAGGGACAGGGAGTGGAGCAGAGACCCAGCCCCTCCTGGAAGGCCAGGACGGCAGTGAAGAGCAGCACCCACCCACTTCCGTCGCACAGGTGACCAGCCACCGCACCATCTCCCTTCGCCTCCAGTTCAGGGTGGACAGAGTCATCCGCATGACCTAGGAGAGAGAAAACAGTGACCAGCCCTCCTCTTCGTCCCTGCTTTGCCCAGCCCCCACGGGGTGCTGTTACCGTCGGCCTCGCTCCCGGCCCACCCCCGGAGCAGTTTGCTGAGGGCGCCCTGGGCTAGGCCTGCAGGCGGAACAGCTCCAAACAGGGCCTGATGCAGCTCCAGACTCGCCACGTCTGGGAGCGGAGCCAGGACAGCCCCGTGCCCTGAGCCATGGTTTGACACTATACAGTTACTGTCACACGGGGACAGGCCCCTTAGTGAAGGGAGCTGGGGCCAACCCCACCTTGGCCAAGCTTAAATAGCTGCGTCCCTGCCTGAGGCATGAGTGTCTGACTGGACAGCTGGGCCTCGTCTCAGGGCTCGGGGAGCCGGCAGACCCAGGATGTGCAAGAAGCCCAGGGCTCTACCGGAGCAGGGAAGGCTGCAAGGGGCTGAGAACAGCCCTCCAAGGGAACCCGCCTGGGGTTCTCAAAGGCAGCCGAGGAAGGGGCCAGGACCAAGGCGCAGCGGGCAAGCTGAGGAGAAGCCCCCAAAGGGCTGAAGAACTCGGTCTGTTGGGACTTTTAGTCAGATGGCTGCTGCCCTGGAAGGGGCTGCACTTGTGACTTTGCCGGAGAGCTAAGCCATGTCTCCAGCGCTGACCAGCGGGTAGAGAGCTGAGAAGACCCACCTCAGGGAAGGAAACTGAGGCAAGGGGCCTGAAGTGCCACACTCGGCCAGCAGGGGCCACTGCAGGGCAGGCACCCCCCCCCCCCCGACAGTCCCGTTCACCACACTCCGAACAAGGCCTTCCCCCAGCCCTCAGCACTGCTGCCCACTCGTCCGGGAAGGACCCAGCCACACTGCCTCAGAACTGGGCCGCCCAAAGCAGCCTCCGAAGACGACACGTTTTTCCTCTATGTGGCCCCCTCCCCTACCTGCAGCCCCAGCTCCAGCGCCACATTGAGCAGGGTGGTGTCGGGGTTGCTGTCTGCGGGTGTGGCGATCTTAAAGGCGTCCTGGGCCAGCTTGAAGATCAAGGACGAGGAGTGGATGTTCTTCTGGATCGCTTCCAGGACGGTGCGTAACTGCAGCATGTCACCTGCACGCACAGGAGGGACAGGTCGGAAAGTCAGCCCCCGCCCCGCCAGGGCCCCTGCCGCTCCAGACACCCCAGTTTTCACTTTGGGTTGCAGCTTCCCAAGTCTGGAGGCCCCTAATTCCCAGGGATTTCCCAGGGGTGAGGATCTGGACTTGTCTGGGCCACACGCAGCGCAGACTGCCTCTGCGTTTGCAGCTGCTCAGAGGTCAGCCCTCTGTGCGTCTACCGGGGGCTCTGCAAGTCCTGTCTGACCTGGTTGTCTCTTGCTCAGCCTGCTGGGAGCAGGGCCCAGAGAGTGCACACAAAACCCAATGCATCATGGACTCTCCTGACAGGGCTTCTCCGAACAAAGCTGGCAAGTGGGATTTCTCTGTGAAAACAGTGTCTGCTCACTGTGCAGGCTTGGGGCAGGGCTTCCCGACACAAGTGCACTGCCAGCTGGGCTGTGACTCTGCCATGCACTAATTGTCAGCACGGACCCTGCCAACGCGGACTAACAGTTTTTATGCACTTGGCTCTGCTCCTGTTTCAAAGAGGACGAGATCAATGCACACTAGCGAACAAGTGATGAGCCTCAGGAGCCACCCCCAGCCCAGCCTGCTGCCAGTTCAGTGTTTGTGCAGACAGGCCCTCGGAGGCCTCACCGCTGACTGGACCAAGGGCAAGTTATTACTTTTGGCTCCTGTTAGCCCTGTGGGAATCATCCCAGCCTAGAGCAATGGACTCCAGGCTGTGAGGTGTACCCCCTCGGCACGGCAGGGGCTGGGATGGAACGCCACCCAGCCCTGCTCCGACCCCAGCCCCAGCGTCAGTTCCCAGCTCTGGCTGTGGTTCCGTTCCTGGTTGCAGCCCCAGCTGGCCTTGGGCTAAACCCCCCAAGCTCCCAGCCCCGATTGTGGCCCCACTCCCAGCTGCAGCTCTGGCCCCTGCGCCCAGCTGTGGCTCTCCTCCCAGCCCCCACTGCGGCTCCACTCCTAGCCCCGGCTCCATCTGTGTATTGCAGCATGTCCACCGATAACTACAGACCTGATACAAAAGGAACATACTCTGCACCCCGAAAGGCTCCAGCGAGGGTCGGACCCTTCCAGCCAGGCCCCAGGGCGTCTCACTGTGTACGATTCCATCCCACTTATGATCAGCCATGTCATCAGTCACTTCCTAATGCCACGTCTCTTACAGTTCTACTCTAAATATTCCCCAACCCTTGGCACGCTATGGCTGTTTGGTGGCCACCACCTAATTACACCACCTAATTACCTAGCTGACGCGTTCACAGACAGGGCAAGCACATTCGTATTCTGTTTGCCCCGGAAAGCACAGACAGCTCAGGAGTAACCTCTACACACTGATACCACATATCCAGGTGCATGACACACAACACAGCACTGGTGGGAGACCATTCGGGTGAGTTCCCCCATCACGTGCCGTATAGCCCCTACTCCTCTGTGACACAGAGCCCCCCTCTCCAGGGGGTTCAGTGAACTCCATAAGAGCGGAAACGTGCTGAGTTTTATCTTCACTGTTCTTGTAGCACATGCTACTTTCCTGCTACGGTTCCATCCACCCCCATTCAGCTCCAAACCAGTCTTCATTCCACAGTTCTGGGATCAGAGCTCTCAAGGCTGGACATTTCTACATAAGGAATAAGGTCTCTTCAGCTGCTTCTCCTAACCACATTTTGCTGAGTCTACCCAGTTCACTCCATGTGGTGGGATCTGCTTCAGCTGTAAACGGATACGTTCAGGTGACCAAATCTCATCATTGCTCCTGAACTGTTCCTAGGACAGAAGAGTAGCCAGTCCCTTCCTCTGTGCTTTGATCTCAGGCGCTAGCTAGCGATGCAAGTCCACCCACAGCCTGGCCAGCAGCCGTGAAATCGGAATTTTTTCCATCAAAGGGTCTGCCCAGATAAAAACCCGGATACAATTAACCAATGTGGTTAACTCTTAATGCTAGATACACTGAAAAAGAAAATGACTTGCCACAGGGATACTCCGTCTTCTGTTAGGAGCTGCTGGGTTGAGCCTCTTTATGGGCTGAATTAACATCTTGTGAATGTGCCCGTTACTCAAGACAGGCGTGCGACAGCGAAGGGGCCACGCCTAAACTAGAGTCTGTCCAGAAACTAGCACTGGGCAGAGGGCTCGGCACGCCCATGTGTGAAAAGACCAGCTGGGGGCAGACTCAGAGAGACGGGCAAACGATCAAGAGAGCCAAGCAGCAGCTGGGCACACGATGGGCCCATGGACAAAGCCAGTGAGAGAGTTTTCTGGCTCTGGTAAGCTAAGAAAATCTTCCTTTTGTTTCTGGCGCCTCCTGCGTTTGGAGAAGCAGGACTTCACACATTCCTCGTATGTAAATCCAGTTGCATCAGACAGTGCCAGCCGCCATCGTCAATTTCTACCCTCAGCTGGAACCCTTCACACCCCGCCCCGGGTCAAATTGCGACACCCCTTCTTCTGTCCCATAAGCCCTTTCCAAGCATGAGCGCCCAGAAACAGCTTTGCACTCACGGAAGTAAATGGAAAGACGCCTGTTGGCTTCAATGGGCTTTGGATCCGGCTCAGGGCGAGTATTGGAAATTTGCAGCAAGGGAACGTTTTTTTAACGTCTGGAACTTTCCACCCACACCTGCCTGGAGGGAGGAAAACTCAGCGTCAGTTGCAGTGTTGGGCTCTGCCTTTGGTAACGCCTGTGGTACCTCATCAGCCTTCTCCAGCGATGCACATGGGCAACAGAGGGCAGAATGCTAAGACAAGGGGATTGCAGAGGTCACCATGGAGGAATTTCACCCATAACCTGGCATACTAGCCATGACGACAACCCAGAAGGGACCCTGTTTGCGACCTAGGTCATAGGTTGAGTTTATAGGGTTGGCAGTTAAAGAAACATCTCTTCTCTGCAAACAGCCCATTAGCCGTGGAGGCTCGGAGATGCGATCGACCAGGAACGATGAAAAGTGACTAAGAAGGTGCAGAGCAGAGCCGGACTAGAAAATGAAAAGAAATTTCAAATGACAAATGATTAAAATGATCTTCTGCCCCCTCGGCAGCAGTCACCCCAGTGACGGGGACTCCTGATCCAAGGCTCCTCGTATGACCAGATGTAAAAGTGGAAGGCGGTGTGTAGGAAAGATGGCCATGAGACTCGATCACCTATGGACACGCTCCCGCGTTTGAACGTTTGGGGGGAAATGGGAGAGCTGGAAGAAAACCAAAAACCCAACTCAAGCGGCCTTTTCATTCTGGTGGAGGATTTGTTATCCTGCCCAGCTCAAGGAGAACAAACACACAAAATTCCTCATTTACTGGGCTCAGCTTAGGGTGACCAGATCACCGCACTAAAATATTGCAACACATTGGGGTGCAATCAGCCCCGCCCACAGTCCACCCCCGCTCTTCCCAGGCTCCGCCTCCACTCTGCCCCAGGTCCTGCCCCCTCCCTGCTCGGCCCCCTCAACGTGCCCTTCCTCATTCCTCAGCCTGCCTCTGGCTCGCTGTGTCCCTCCTCAGTCCCCCACCCACTGCTCACCCCCGCTGCACCCACTTCCCCTCTGACGGGTGGATGCTCGCCACCCCCCCCACCTCTTCCCCGCCCTCACCCCACCCCATTCCACCCCCTTCTCCCAAGTTCCTCCTCTCCACCTCCTCCCCTGAGTGCACCGCAGTCCTCGCTCCTCCCCCCTCCCCTCCCCAAAGCGCTAAGTGCAGCCAAACAGCTGTTAGGCAGCGGGATCGCTGGAGGGGGAGGAGTGGGGACACAGCGCGCTGCAGGGAGGGGGAGAGAAGGTGATGAGGAGGAAGGAGCTTGGCTGCAATTTTTCCCCATGGGTGCGCCAGCCCCGGAGCACCCACGGGGTCAGCGCCTCCCTCCCGCTGGCCTCCTTACCCAAATATCGGGACAAGTGGCGTCCTGACCATACATTGATCGGGACAAAGTTAAATATCGGGGCCGTCCCAATTTTATCAGGACATCTGGTCACCCTGGCTCAGCTTCCTCCGAGATCCCAGGGAGGTGATGGCAACCCAGAGCCCTGAGAATTGAAAAGCTGGGAAAAGCAAGAAGGGGGATGGGAAAAGTTCTCCCGCTGGCCGCCAATGGAAGGGGAGAAGGGTCCTGTTCCGAGGGGCTCCGAGTGACACTGTATCGATACACAGGGAAGCCTGTCAACTGCCTCGGATTTCAAGCCCTCTGAGCACATCATGGCCTGTCACCCGTCTGCCTGATGTCACCATTTGCTTCCCTGTCCTGCCTGGCCTGGGAAGTTGGTCTGGTTTCCTGTCAAACGAAACTTTCATAAATACAAAGTAAAAAATCCATTTGCCTTCTCATCTCGTCCACGCGCCCTGTTCAACAGATCCCTGGCCAGCGGTTTTACAATTTCTGCAGCTGGGATCCCAGCAACGGGGTGGCAGTGGCTTAGGTACCATCCTAACCTTGCTGAGACCCACACGCTGCTTCCACCTTCCAAAACCTTCTGGAGAAAAATCACCCCAACGCTCGCTGTCTGCTTGCAGGAAGCAGCACGAAGAGAACGTACTGAATCCAGAGAGATGGACACCCTCACCCCCTCCTCCTTCACTCCCAGGGTGGGTGCCTCAGAGTCCTGCTTTTTATGTTCTGCCTTCCTGGGCTTCACACTGCAGCCCCCCGCCCCCGTAGAATGGACAGGATACGCAAGCAGAGGCAGTCAGCACATTCCGCCAGCTGGGAGAGCCACGCCCAGAGAACAGGAGACAAGGGGCTTGGTTCAAGTCCCGCTGAAGTCAACAAGGATCTTTCGATCCATTTTGGTGGGCACTGGGTCAGGCCCCAGGAGAAACTGGAGCCGCCTGCCCCTTGGCACTGAGCAACGCCAACCTCCCCAGCTGCCTCCGGCTGTGCACTGCGATGCTGGCACGACCTTGGCCGCACAGGGTGGACTGCCAATCCAGACAACGCTACCGCTGGGATGCAAAGAGCCATCATGTCCGGCTGATCAGGGAACGGATTTGGGACCACAGCCACAAGCAATGCAGGATTTCTAAGATTCCCTTTTTCAGCATCTGAACAGAGTTCTCCCTCACCTGCCTGCGTTCCTGGCCCTGGGGTGAGCCATGGGGGCAGGGGGGTGTCTCATCTTTGAGAGGGTCACACGCCCCATTCCCCTCTCCCTGCTGCACTGGAGGCTACACGGTGTTTCTCTTCCCAGTACTGTGCCCGCAGATCCCTCCCACGGGGAGTTCGCCTCATGCTCCTGGAGCAAGTTCACCTGAAAGAGCCCCCCACTTCCCACATTCCCCTTCCAGCGGGTTCTGCAGTGGAAACCAGCTGGGGGCGCTGGCTCTGCTCCCGAATCTGACCTAAAACCGTCTGCTCAGGTGCAAGACGGGCCCCACACCCACCTTTAGCTGCCGTCAGCATGGTGGAGGCCAATTCACACTGCTGCGATTCCAAGTGGCCCAGGGTAAACCACCGGGGGTACCTGCTGGGGACGACGGACACCAGGTGGTGAGGGTGCGTGATGTCTCCGGAGGGAGCGGTCGTCTCCAGCACAGGCAGCCTAGAAGAGACAGGAGAAGTCAGAGGTTCCCTGCCAACTCAAAGCCCCACACCTTCCTGTGCCGCTAGCCCCCCCGCCCCCCCCGCCCACCCGGCGATGAGGAGGGTTGATCGCAGGTGGCCTGGTGCACCAGCAGGTTCAGCAGGCTCTTTGAACGCACCAAGCTGCATTCCAGGCGTGCGACGACTCCCGAGACTGCATGCAGAACACATGGGCGCAAGGATCAATTTCAAATGGACTTGAAAGGGAGCTGAAAACCGCCAAGTGATTTATAAAACACGAGCTGGAAAAGCTCACTTGAGGCTCCTTTCATCTTTGGGCAAAGTGGTGCTTTCAGGCAAATCATCTGGTTCCTCTTAAAGTGGAGGGCTGGGCTCAGACGTAGCACCACGCTGCTCCAAGGCCCCTGTGGTGGGTGTGTGTTACCTGCTCGCGTGTGAATATTCCAAAGCCGCAGAACTTCTGGGTGACAGGAAACCACAGGTTCCCCCTCCCGCCCAGGTGCTACTGGGAGTGATGACATGCAACAGCTGAGCAAGCAAACGGCTGCCAGGGGACGGGGCGAAGCCACCGTTCAGCCTAGACACTGCGGTGCCAGTAACACGGTCTCCTGGAAGGCGACGTTACTCATCAGCAGTGCCGCGGGTTGCAGTCTCATGGGTGGATCCCAGACCAGCTGGGTTATGGAAGACCATGTGGAGCAAAGGCAGAGGCGGCGTAAGCAGCGCCCGCCCCTCTTCCGCCAGTGAAAGCTGGGACGGTTGCAGCCCAGATTGGAGACCCCAGCATGAAGGTGGGGTGTCGGCTGCGAGAAGACAGAGCCCCCCAAACTCAATCACGGGGGAGCTTTTTGCCATTGTCATTCATCCCTCTCTTCACCCAACTGATGCGAAAATCCAGTCTGCGAGTGGACGGAGCCGGAGGAGTGGGTAACACACCCCGCAGGAACAGCAATTGCAGGGGCCAGACCCACGGCTAGAACGAATCCCAGCGCAGACCTGGGCCAGGGGAGGACGGAGGCTGACAGGCAGAGCAGAGTGCGGGAGCCTGCCCAGCACGGGGCTGGCCCCTTGAGCGTCCTTTCTGCCAGTTGTCCTGCCACCGTCAGTGCAGGGTCAGTTGGGTGCCCAGCCCAGCCATACTCTCTCCTAGCTGGGTTTTCCTGTTCTTGTCTCTTCTCTCAATTGCTCTGCAAAGGGGGAGCTGGATGCGGAGAACCGGGTCTCTGCTTCCAGGCGAAGAGGCCCAGCAGGGCTGGGGTGCAGAGTCTGCCCTGAGATCTCTGCCTTTCACTCTCCTTGCGCCGTGGGAGATGGGGCTGCAGGATGGAGACGAGGGGGAAGGACCCGGCGCGCCGATGGATGCAGCCAGTGCCTGGGTCCTTTCCCCAGCACATTCACCCAGCTCAGCAGATGGGGCGGTTTATATGGGAGGAAATCGGCTGCTGCAGTGCAGGCATTTTCTTGGACGAGTAGAACCTAATCTTGGCCGTCACAAGTTCCCCGCAGTGGCTCCCGAACAAACCAACACTGACCAGACTCTGGGGTTGGAAAGGGAGGGGGGAAATATTGGGAGCGACTTTGCTGCTCTTGAGATCGGATCAAACCCAACCCAGGCGGAAGAAACGCCCACAAACCTCATGGCCCGAAGGGCCAGCTTGTAGGCCAGGTCTGCGTCATGAGGCAGCAAGGCGGAGAACAGGTACTTGGCAAAGGTGTGCATGGGAACGCTCTCCCGCTGGATCACTTCTCCCAGGCCACTGAAGGGACCACCTGCACAACAGCAAAGCCGCGTCAGCCACTGTGCTGCTGCGCCGCTCGGCCAGACAGCTTCCCACCAGCCACGCAGAGCCTCTCAGGTCAGTTCCTCAACGGCTCGGGGAATGCGATCAGCACCGATCTCCACAGCCCCTTGGAGGTGGGCACGCCGGGGTTATCTGAGCAGCAAGAACAAGCTAGCCCCTGGCCCGTTCTCCTAAACTCGGGGGGGCCGTGGTGGCCACAGGTCCTCGTGCCTGGCAGGAGGAAGTTCCCTGTCACGCATCCAGCTAATGGTGCAGTCCTGTACAGCCTGGTCCCCACACTTTCCAGAGTCGGGGCCCCCTTGCCCGTCTGCCACCACGCCGGGAGCGACACAGACAGGGGTAAGGGGCCCATGGCTGGGGCCAGGAATGGAGCCGCAGCCAGGGCCCGAGGCTGGGGTGGGGCTGGGAATGGAGGCAGAGCCAGAGCTGGAAGTGGGGCTGGGGGTGGGAGCAGGGCCGGGAATGGAGGTAGAGCCGGGGCTGGGAGTGACTAGAAGGTTGCAGCTGAGAATGAAGCAGGCTGGGAGTGGAGCTGGGTGGTGATGTGTGTGGCTGGGGATGGGAGCCGGAGTGAGGTGGAGCTGGCGAGTGTAGCTGGGGGTCGTGGCCGGGAATGGAGGCGGGGGTGTGGGAGCTGGGGATCATGGCGGGGGTGGGAATGGAGGGGAGCCGGGGCTGGGGAGGGAGCTAGCGGGTTGCAGCTGGCGAATGGAAGCGGGGCGGGCTGGAAGCGGGGCAGGGCTGGGAGGGAGCTGGGGGGTTTGTGGCCGGAATGAGGCGGGGGTGGGACTGGAGGGTCATGGCTGGGGGTGGGGCTGGGAATGGAGGCGGAGCCGGCGCTGGGAGTGGAGCCAGAGGTTGTGGCTGCGGGTGGGGCCGGAGCTGGGAGGTCGCGGCTGGGAATGGAGGCGGAGCCGGGGCTGGGAGTGGAGCCGGAGCTGGGAGGTCGCGGCTGGGAATGGAGTCGGAGCCGGCGCTGGGAGTGGAGCCAGGGGGTCGTGGCCAGGGCTGTGGGGCAGCGGCTGGAGGGCCAGGGCTGGGAGCCAGTAGCAGGGCTGGGTTGCACTCCCTCCCTCCCCTCCCTGGGGGCTGGTCTGGGCCCCACCCTGCCCCCTCAACGTTCCTCTGTGCCCCTTAGGGGGCATGCCCCACACCACCGCTGCATAGGGACTGGAGCGATAGCCTGCTCAAGCACCAGGCTGGCACGCTCAGGGTTAATGACCCTGGTAACACAGGGGCATGGCAGCAATTATGACTAGTGCCTTCCCAGCACGCGCCTGTAGGGGACCCTCCCTGTAACCAGCCTTCCCCCAGCTCCTCAGTCCCCTGGGCTCCTGCACCGTGCGCGAGGGGTCCTCTCCGAGGCCGGCCTTCAATGCCACCACCAGCTGTGCAGTGCAGCCTGGTTCCTCTCCTCCACCTCACCTTCTAGCAGCAAGATACACTGCTTCCGAAGGGTCTGCACCAGCACCGCGTCCAGCTCCAGCTCCTGCAGCCGGGCAATGATCTGCTCTTCATTGCGGCACACTTTATCCTGCGCGTACAGCCCCTCGGGCATCACCCGCTGCTGCCCCATCCCCATCAGAGCCACCTCTAAAGCAAGGGACAGGTAGGACTCGCCGCTGTCCTGGCAACCGGTCGCCACAGGCATGTGCTGATACACCGGGGGCTTGGCGTCGCTGGCATCTAGAGGAGAAGGCAGTCGCTAGGCTGAGAAATGAGAATGACCTGGGAACGAACCCAGCATGAAACCCAAGCTCAGCGCCATCCTTCCCTGCCCAACCACGGTACTCATTGCTTACACTGGTTCCGCAGAGATCGAGAACTGAGCGAGCCCGCGTGGGAGGATACCAACCTGCATTTCTGACCTGGCTGGAGGGAGTGGCTTGGCTCGGCTCGTTTGGCTGACGGAAAACCCAACCTGACCCTCCCAGTTCTGACTCCAAGGCCAGGTCTACACGACGCGCAAAAATCGATTTTAGATACGCAATTTCAGCTACGAGAATAGCGTAGCTGAAATCGATTATCTAAAATCGATCTACTCACCCGTCTTCACCGCGCGGGATCGATGTGCGCGGCTCGCCATGTCGATTCCAGAACTCCATTGGGTTTGGTGGAGTTCCGGAATCTATGTAAGTGCGCTCAGGGATCGATATATCGCGTCTATATTAGACGCGATATATCGATCCCCGAGCAATCGATTGTAATGCGCCGATACGGCGCGTCGTATAGACGTGGCCCAAGTGCCAACACAACAGGCCGGACCATGAGCATCCTCCCTATTTTACCAGCCATGGGGAAATACGTCAAGTTTGACCAGAACACGTTCAATGTGCCATGGGGCAAAGCCACCCAACGGGCTAGAACGGCCGTGTGTTCCGGGACAACCTAGCACAGCTCTGGGGCGTGGCTGTTCTCCTGTCGTCTGACTGCCTCAGTCTGCGGCCACCCTGCACCGGGGAGGCGCCACGCCCTCCCTCGCTGCATTGGAGGTTCACGGATTCCAAGGCCAGGATGGCTGTGCCCATCTCATTTGACCTCCTGTACAGCACAGGCCCCCAAATAACTCCTAGGGCAGAGAAACGTCCTGTCAGGCTTTAAAAATGGTCAAGAATCCACCGCAACCAGTGGTTAGTGACTCTCAGTGATAAAAACCGAGGCCTTACTTCCAGTCTGAGGTTGTCTCGCTTCAGCTCCCAGCCACTGGATCCTGTTAGACCTTCCTCTGCTGGACTGCAGAGCCCATTACTAGATACTCGTTCCCCATGTAGGTACTTATGGACTGTGATCAACCCACCCCTTAACCTTCTGTTAGGCTAAACAGAGCCTGCTGCGATCCACCCTGGCCCCTTCTCTTCCTCTGCAAGTGCAGAGAGCAGAGCTGGGAGCGACCAAGACTGAGCAGTGGGATAAGAAGCAGGAGACATTTGAAAAGGAGACACAAGAGGCAGACACTGTCCGAACGGAGGCGTAAGGGGCGGGGGAGCCGTTAGCTCTGTCTTGGATTCAGCAGCTCACAGCCTGGAGCCCTGGAAGTTTAACTCACTGGTCTGGACGGGGAAAGACTCGGATACCTGAAATTTCAAGGCAATTTTCCTCTTCTAATCTACAAGCCTCCGTCAAGGTGAGGAACAAGCAGCCAATGGGGTTCAGAGGGTGCCCGACCCAGCCCTCCAGGTTTGTGATGGTTGTGGCTCCCCTCTGCAGTAATTCTGGGGACAGGACAGAAGCAGAGCATTAGATACAGAAACGCTGAGATGAAGGCCTGAAGCCGCGGCAGCGGATCACTCAGGTCCCGCTCAGGTTGGGAAGAACGCACAGCGGGAAGGCCCGGGAGACACGGCGCGAGCGTGCTCCAGCAGCGGTTCTCAACCCCCGGGCCCGAGATCTCCCTGACTGGGCTCAGGAAGGCAGCCAGCTGGTCCCTGGTAGAGAAACACAGTGTGAGAGGCCCCAGGAAGGGTCCCCGCTATAAACAGCTCGTTCATTTACTTTACAAACCCTGGGGGCTGGTCTCCTGAGCAGTGACCCACCATTACCAGTCACCCAGCAGGACTTAGCTCAGCACGAGGGGTCGGTGCATGTGACTCGGGAACGCCAGCAGGAATGTCTCTGGGAGGCACAGGACTGTCTACAAACCCTTTCAGGTTGGTCTTTTCCCCCCTCCCGGACATGCCGTTCTGGGGTCAAGGCCAGGCCGTGGCAATCCAAGCTATCCAATATCAAAGGCTATTTAGGCATTTTTCAGATCTGAAAACCTGGCGTCAGACAGACACACCGGACGAGCGTTCTGGTGGGCAGTGGTCTGCATCAAACGCCCTGCAGCACTGGCAGCGCCCAGCAGAAAACGGACCGGCTCCGTGGCATCCATGCTCTCGCATTCAGCAGCATCTGAGAGAGGGGCCACTGTCATTTGTCCCCAGGATACTGGCCAAGCAAAGTGGTTGATTCCAGGGTTGGGTCTACAAGTCTGGGAACAGCCCATACCTTTCTTCTGATGTTTGTAAATTTCCAGCTGCCTTTGCTGTTGCAATCTCAGTGTATTGATTATGGCAACAGTCAGTCGGAGCGCTTCTTTGGGGTACCCATGGGAACGCAGGGCATCAACCCGGGCACATGCTGTAGGGACGTGCTCTGCAAAACAAGGTCAAATGCAGCGTGCCTGTAAGCCTGAAGAGCACAGAGAGTTACGGCGCTCTGCTGTGGGAAGGAAAAGCACCCGGCACGGTCAGTTTGCTTCTGATGAGCTTTCTCCCTGGAAGTCCAGCCCCTGTTCTCTGCCATCAGCCCCTCTACCGCTCCGTACGGGGATGCTTGCCAAGAATATTAATGGAGTTCCTGCCACATTCTAGGAACCGCAGCTATAAATAACCAGACCCTGCCCTGGATGGTACCCCAGGAAACAAAACTCTGCTTTATCTAATCTAGGAAGCACCACAGTATCTAACTGCCAAACCACCATTGAGGGTTTGCATTACATTTCTCTTCCTCTCCCACAATCCTTCATCTTTCCTAACTTCTGCACATAGGCACGTGCTTTGCATCGTGATTT
Source organism: Chelonoidis abingdonii (assembly GCF_003597395.2). Lineage (NCBI taxonomy): Eukaryota > Metazoa > Chordata > Testudines > Testudinidae > Chelonoidis > Chelonoidis abingdonii. Next base: position 3,659,913 of record NC_133775.1, read on the forward strand.
TCGATCCGGGCTTCTAAACTGCCTCCCGGACGCCTCGCTGGAACCAGTGGTAACAACTGTGTATTTTCTTGTTCTCTTCCCAGCCGTTTATTATTAGGAACAGTTGCATGAAAAACAGAATCATAGTTGCTTAGAAATTCATCTCCTCCTGCTGCTTATTCCCCACCTGAAGTCCCAAGCTACTGCGGAGAGGATTATGACTCTGAGTGAGAAATTAGCAGCAGCAGATGACGTGCCATGCTGTACGGTGAGGAACAAAGATCTCGTCTTCTTGCAAATGTCCCTAGCGAGAAAATAAATGGGAAATAAAGAAAATCTAAAATTGTGGACGTAGGATCATCTGTTTCCACGAAATATCAGAGGGTCTTTGCATAAAAAAATCTCTCTCTAAATCCCAATCTGGTTTATATGTTACACCGAGCACCCCCCTCATGTGGAAATAGGTGAAAAACAACAGGGTTTGCAGAAGAATGTCTTATTGGCTTCCTCTACTGTTCATTTGCTAAATGGGGGAAATATTTGCCTTCTCTCTGAATTCATCATTAAAATGTTGCTGACAAATCAGATGCTTTCCGTGGCATTGTGAAACCCTCCAGAAAGAGGTTGTGAGAATATAAAATGGAAAATGAAGGCAACAGAGCTATTAAAAAAACAATCGGGACAAGAATGTGCTTCATTAAGTCCTTTTACTAGACTAGGGTGAAGCAAGAGGAGTCCGTTATCAAATCTCTGATAGCCAAGGTCTCGAGGAACTGTGTCCCTCTTAGTCCAGCATTCGGTCTCTAACAATAGCGGAGGCCCCCAGCTTCCGAGCAGGGCGCCAAGAGCCCTGCTGTGAGACAGTTATGGAAAAAACTCCCCACTCTGTCCCTTCATGGCTAGTTTATGCTCCAAAGTGTACCAGCTGTAGAGCCTTTTTACCCTCGCTAGCCAGGAACATACTGATGATCTTTACAAACACCGATGTACGTATTTATTCATTATGAAGCTCTTGGCTTCGCTGGTAGCCTTGCGGCAGTGAGTTCCACAGGTTAACCGTGTGGGTTGTCTTTAAACGTTTTCACTTATGTCTTGGGCCTGTTTCATTTCCTTGTTCTTGTGATATGGGATAAGCCAAACAGGGAGGCCGATTTGCCTTCTCTAACCCAGCCATGGTTTTATATAGCGCTGCCTTTTCCCCCTTATCATCTCTCTACACTACACAGGCCTCATTTTTTCAGTCTCTTGCTACACACAAAAGTCTTTTCAGGGCTCTGATCATTTCTGTCACCCATCTCTGCCTCGCCTCCCATTCCTGCACTCAGCCCTGAACCAGTCACAGCATTCAAGGTGACAAGCTGGTTCCAGATCTGCTATAGGTCACAAGCACCCCCATTTAACAAAACCGCCCGGTTGCTATGGGTCACAGAGCCCCACATGCCTGCGAGGGAGAACAACTGACACCCAAAACCAAGGTGATGAAAAACTGCCCTAAGCCTGGTGATGGGGTGGACTCTGCCCTGGTGGAGCCCTGCTGACGGAGGATCTCACCACCACAACCCTGCCCTGGATGCTCCCTGGAGGCCAGGGTCCTCACCCTACTCCTGAGGCCCGGGACCAGACGGACGCGCAGAATTTGTGCTGCAGGAGCTGGGAGGAATGTCAGGAAGTTCCATGTGTGGGAGGGACCCAGGGCAGCAGGGCTTAGAGTCTGGGATGATCTGTCCAGCAACAAACTAAAACAAACGCATGGCACCAAATGCGTGTGCCGTTTTCTGCCACGTGCCAGAGGCATGGCCCGCTCTGGTGGTTCTCTCTGTGCTATCCTCGCTGCTTAGCCAACATCGAGACCCTTTCAATACTCTTCAGTGGAATCCAGGCTCCAGTGAAGTCAATGGGAGTTTCGATATCAACATTAACGTGGCCATGTCCAAGCGTACAAGACTGCTAGCTGGCAGGCCAGCTCCTCGCCACACCCGCCTGGTGGCAGCTGCGCTGGACAGAGATGCTGAGGCTAATGGAGCTCACCCAGGCCAGAACCGGAGAGGTTCGGGAAAAGGATGTTTCTAGCTAAGTGCCAGAGATCAGATCTGGCCAGTGTCTCACGGTGCTGGGGGCCAGGCAAGTCTGGTCTCTCACCAGGAGCCTTGGTGTGCAGGAGGGAACGAACCAGCCCGGCTTCCCCGGCAGCAGCTTTCAGGGAGTGGTGGAAGGCCAGGTGCCCAGATGCCAGGGGATGGGCACCACACAGACAGCACCTGCCCCCAGCCCTCGGAGCAGGACCCTTAGGGTCCCCATGCTCAGGGCAACTGCAGAGGCATTACGCTCAGCCCCCAGAGGCTCGAAGGAGGGGGGGTTACCTAGCCACAGCGGCTGTCCTTGCGCATTGAAGAGGAGGCTCTCACCGTCCCGCTGGTATGAAGGGGACACGTAGAAATCGCTGCTGATTATCCGCTGCAAGTGGCTGTCCTGCCAGTGCAGGTCGCAGCCCTCCATGGCGCGGGTGAACACCGTCCGTCTCGGACGTGCCAGGGAGTCTGCAAAGAAAAGAGCTCTCAGCGGCCGGTTCAACGCCCACCCCGGTTAACAAACCTTCGCCACCCTGGTGCTCAGCTCCCAGGGGCTCCGCTCTGCTCTGTGTGCAAACACCCCCCGCCAGACGGACTAATCTCCTCTCGGCGAGAGCTCGTCTGTGCTTCGGCCACAGAGCAGACGACAGGCTCCGCAGGGAATGGGGGCAGACCAGCTTCCTGAGCCACATGCTTGAGGAGACTCCGGCAGTGGCTGGGCCAGGAGCAGCCAAAGCCAATTTGGAAGGTTTGTGGCAGCTCCTGGGTTCTGCCCCAGGCTGCAGCCCCCTTCATCCTTAATGCAAGTGAAAGCTACAGGGCCTGGCACGTCAATCACTCCTTTTAACCAAGCTGAAGGCTGCTTGGATCAAACCAGCACCCCCTATTGTAGAGCCTAACCCACTACAGAGCCTCCCCCAGAGCCACAAGCTCTGGGCCTTGTCGCCATCTGCCGTGGAACGCAATGGGCTGATCACGAGCCTGGAAACAGGAATGTCTGAGTCGGAATGCCAGTCCTGACACTAAGAACATAAGAGCGGCCACGCTGGGTCATACCAAAGGTCCATCTATCCCAGTCTCCTGCCTTCCGACAATGCCAGTGCCAGTGCCAGGTGCCCCAGAGGGAGTGCACAGATCAGAGAATCATCAAGTGCTAGGGAAACCATCCCCTGCTAGGGAAACCATCCCTGCCCATCCTGGCTAATAGCCACTGACGGACTTCTACCCTCCATCTATCTACTTCCTTTTTAAACCCTGTTATTGTCTTATATAGTCTCAGTTATAGACACTGACTTTCCATGGACTTGGGCAGGTCCCTCCCTGCCTCAGCTTCCACTTCTGTGAAATGGGGATTATGTGACTTACCCACCTCACAGGGTGTTTTGAAACCACACCAAAGATGAAAATCACCCAGTAAAAGCTGCTCTTGTGCAGATCCAGGGGAACCTGCGGGCTCCAGAGAAGCTGCCAGCGCAGCCTTTACACCGCATGTCTGGAGCGCTCCTGTGCTAAAGTTACAGGCCAGCACCCCTTGCCATGTTAATCAAGTGCCATACCAGCGTCAGCTTGCCCAGATCGAACGGGGTCAGTGTTTATCGCCTGTAGAACGGAAAGGAACAGTCCATGTTCTAAGCTTATGTTCCAGCGTCAAGTCAAAAGACTGACAAGACCTGTCTATTTCGGTGATCACCGTAACGGAGATCTGTGATGCTGGGGACCAATCCAACCACTGGCAGGCAGTTATTCCCTGAGGAAGGGGTATTTTGGCAGGCCTGGCTGCTCCATGCTTAAATTTCTGTCATGCTATGTTCCTTGTTGGTCAAGGCTGCTGGGGGTCAGAGGAGGTATGCCTGGGAACTACCGGCTGTGCGGAGAAACGGCAGGGTCGGCTCAGCGCTGCTCCAACGCTGGGCAGCTGATGGCAGGCTAGAGAAACAGACCGAACATGCTTCAATCAGGAAACAAAGGCAACTTGCGCTCAGATTGACTTCTAAAGCGGAATGGGCAGAGCTGGAAAATAAACCCCTGTTCATTCTCAGAGAGCCAGAGCAAGTCTAGGCTGCAGAACTGTTTTCGGGGGAATATTTCAGGCATCCGTTTAGGTTTGAAACACATTATCTTAAGGGAATAAAAACACTAAAACCTCATGGCAAGCACTGGGCTTCTTGGAATTTACATCTTCCAAGTGTTTTACACACAGGAACCTCCGAACACTGTTGGAAGGGGGGGTCAGTGCTATGCAGCCTGCGATCTACAGGAGGTCAGACAAAATGATCCCAACGGTCCCTCCCTTTTGGCCTTGGAATCTAGCAGCCCTATTTTAATGTTGGGGAAACCACAGGCCACATTTTGGAAGGTATTTGGGTGCCTAAAGATGCAGACACTTCGCTGCTTTCGACACCCCACTGGGTACCCATCTGCAGCCTTTGATACCTTTCAAAACCTGGCCCAGNTGCCGTTTTCTGCCACGTGCCAGAGGCATGGCCCGCTCTGGTGGTTCTCTCTGTGCTATCCTCGCTGCTTAGCCAACATCGAGACCCTTTCAATACTCTGCAGTGGAATCCAGGCTCCAGTGAAGTCAATGGGAGTTTCGACATCAACATTAACGTGGCCATGTCCAAGCGTACAAGACTGCTAGCTGGCAGGCCAGCTCCTCGCCACACCCGCCTGGTGGCAGCTGCGCTGGACAGAGATGCTGAGGCTAATGGAGCTCACCCAGGCCAGAACCGGAGAGGTTCGGGAAAAGGATGTTTCTAGCTAAGTGCCAGAGATCAGATCTGGCCAGTGTCTCACGGTGCTGGGGGCCAGGCAAGTCTGGTCTCTCACCAGGAGCCTTGGTGTGCAGGAGGGAACGAACCAGCCCGGCTTCCCCGGCAGCAGCTTTCAGGGAGTGGTGGAAGGCCAGGTGCCCAGATGCCAGGGGATGGGCACCACACAGACAGCACCTGCCCCCAGCCCTCGGAGCAGGACCCTTAGGGTCCCCATGCTCAGGGCAACTGCAGAGGCATTACGCTCAGCCCCCAGAGGCTCGAAGGAGGGGGGGTTACCTAGCCACAGCGGCTGTCCTTGCGCATTGAAGAGGAGGCTCTCACCGTCCCGCTGGTATGAAGGGGACACGTAGAAATCGCTGCTGATTATCCGCTGCAAGTGGCTGTCCTGCCAGTGCAGGTCGCAGCCCTCCATGGCGCGGGTGAACACCGTCCGTCTCGGACGTGCCAGGGAGTCTGCAAAGAAAAGAGCTCTCAGCGGCCGGTTCAACGCCCACCCCGGTTAACAAACCTTCGCCACCCTGGTGCTCAGCTCCCAGGGGCTCCGCTCTGCTCTGTGTGCAAACACCCCCCGCCAGACGGACTAATCTCCTCTCGGCGAGAGCTCGTCTGTGCTTCGGCCACAGAGCAGACGACAGGCTCCGCAGGGAATGGGGGCAGACCAGCTTCCTGAGCCACATGCTTGAGGAGACACCGGCAGTGGCTGGGCCAGGAGCAGCCAAAGCCAATTTGGAAGGTTTGTGGCAGCTCCTGGGTTCTGCCCCAGGCTGCAGCCCCCTTCATCCTTAATGCAAGTGAAAGCTACAGGGCCTGGCACGTCAATCACTCCTTTTAACCAAGCTGAAGGCTGCTTGGATCAAACCAGCACCCCCTATTGTAGAGCCTAACCCACTACAGAGCCTCCCCCAGAGCCACAAGCTCTGGGCCTTGTCGCCATCTGCCGTGGAACGCAATGGGCTGATCACGAGCCTGGAAACAGGAATGTCTGAGTCGGAATGCCAGTCCTGACACTAAGAACATAAGAGCGGCCACGCTGGGTCATACCAAAGGTCCATCTATCCCAGTCTCCTGCCTTCCGACAATGCCAGTGCCAGTGCCAGGTGCCCCAGAGGGAGTGCACAGATCAGAGAATCATCAAGTGCTAGGGAAACCATCCCCTGCTAGGGAAACCATCCCTGCCCATCCTGGCTAATAGCCACTGACGGACTTCTACCCTCCATCTATCTACTTCCTTTTTAAACCCTGTTATTGTCTTATATAGTCTCAGTTATAGACACTGACTTTCCATGGACTTGGGCAGGTCCCTCCCTGCCTCAGCTTCCACTTCTGTGAAATGGGGATTATGTGACTTACCCACCTCACAGGGTGTTTTGAAACCACACCAAAGATGAAAATCACCCAGTAAAAGCTGCTCTTGTGCAGATCCAGGGGAACCTGCGGGCTCCAGAGAAGCTGCCAGCGCAGCCTTTACACCGCATGTCTGGAGCGCTCCTGTGCTAAAGTTACAGGCCAGCACCCCTTGCCATGTTAATCAAGTGCCATACCAGCGTCAGCTGGCCCAGATCGAACGGGGTCAGTGTTTATCGCCTGTAGAACGGAAAGGAACAGTCCATGTTCTAAGCTTATGTTCCAGCGTCAAGTCAAAAGACTGACAAGACCTGTCTATTTCGGTGATCACCGTAACGGAGATCTGTGATGCTGGGGACCAATCCAACCACTGGCAGGCAGTTATTCCCTGAGGAAGGGGTATTTTGGCAGGCCTGGCTGCTCCATGCTTAAATTTCTGTCATGCTATGTTCCTTGTTGGTCAAGGCTGCTGGGGGTCAGAGGAGGTATGCCTGGGAACTACCGGCTGTGCGGAGAAACGGCAGGGTCGGCTCAGCGCTGCTCCAACGCTGGGCAGCTGATGGCAGGCTAGAGAAACAGACCGAACATGCTTCATTCAGGAAACAAAGGCAACTTGCGCTCAGATTGACTTCTAAAGCGGAATGGGCAGAGCTGGAAAATAAACCCCTGTTCATTCTCAGAGAGCCAGAGCAAGTCTAGGCTGCAGAACTGTTTTCGGGGGAATATTTCAGGCATCCGTTTAGGTTTGAAACACATTATCTTAAGGGAATAAAAACACTAAAACCTCATGGCAAGCACTGGGCTTCTTGGAATTTACATCTTCCAAGTGTTTTACACACAGGAACCTCCGAACACTGTTGGTAGGGGGGGTCAGTGCTATGCAGCCTGCGATCTACAGGAGGTCAGACAAAATGATCCCAACGGTCCCTCCCTTTTGGCCTTGGAATCTAGCAGCCCTATTTTAATGTTGGGGAAACCACAGGCCACATTTTGGAAGGTATTTGGGTGCCTAAAGATGCAGACACTTCGCTGCTTTCGACACCCCACTGGGTACCCATCTGCAGCCTTTGATACCTTTCAAAACCTGGCCCAGCAAGCTCGCAGGACTTGCTCAGGTCACCCAGTGAGACACCAGCAGAGCTGGGAACCACACGCATGTGTCCCGACTCCCAGGTCTGTGCTCAGAGCAGGAGGCCAGGCTGCTCCCCAGCGTAACGCCAAGTCGCACTAAGCCCATTTTAAATTAAGATGGTCCTTGACAAAGCTCATTTAAGACGCGAAGGTCTAGCAAGTTGAGAGCGCATCTAGTTCTGAGCTTAGCGGCAACGGGCATCAACACCCAGCTCACCTGCACCACGGCTGGTGTGTCTGCTGGGGGACTGCACGATTAGTGGGAAGGCTTCAAACACTAATTACACCCAGAAGAGTGCAGTTTACTTCTCAATATCGCTGCTTCCCTCCCCCCTTTCCATATTGGCTTCATCAAATACATGGAGACCAACTCTGGGCAGACATCGCTAGAGCAGCATGTTTCAATCAAGGTCTATTTTGAGCAAAGACAAAAAAAGGTGCTTCCAATTAAAGGGATCGAGCACTTTGCCAGGGTTTGAGAAAATGTTTTAGTGCTAATGAACATTCCACAAACAAGTTGCTTGATTCGTGTTCTGCACTTGCGCTGCACTCAGTAGCCCAGGTTAATAACTTCTCTACTGAAATGCACAAGCTAAAATCTAAATAGAAGAGCATTAAGTGAGATTAAACAACCAGTTAAAAAAATGGTGACTGGCAAGGTCTCTATGACATCAGCTAATTCCTCCCACGTGTGAAAATATGACATCAAGGATTTCAGAGCGCCACTTCACTTAAACTCACACAGGGCCGAATTTCTGTCTCGCTTTTCAACTGCCCACTTGGAGCTAAATTCACAGAGCGCTGGCGGCATTAAAGGGAGGCTGTCGAGGAGTTTAGGTCCAATCATTAGGTTGTTTCACAAACAGGTAGAACAGAACTTTTTCATGAACATTTCAAATTAATGCCAGTGAAAACAATATTTTCTACTGAAAATTCCCACAGCAGCTTCCTACTTGGCCACGGGAACCAGCTGTGAAACTGACCAGAAACATGGGAGCAGCCTCGTTTTGGGGTCTGAGCGCAGAGCAGGAAGCAAAATGAGCCTTTTCCAAGTTGAATTCAAGGTTCATGTTGCAGTCTGCACCCAGCTGAGTCTGTATCTTGGACAGCATCCAGACCAGACCCTGGGCTCCTGTGCCCTCCGCCTGCAGCTGGGAGAACTCTCTCCTCTAGGACATTTGTTCTGGGAGGAGACTTTCAAACGTGTTTGCCGCTGGCCTAACTCCACTCCCAATGAAGTCAATGGTAAAACGCCTATTGACTTCAATGGAAGCGGAGTTGAGCTAATGAGGAGTTCTCAAAAATCCCACCACTCTTGTATTTCAAAGCACGTTGGACTTTTTCCATCCCCATTCTAGCACAGCGATCACGCTGTACTCAGCCTGCGCAGCTCTTTTTGGTACAGTGCATTGATACAGGCGAAAAGCCATTGAACACAGGACAAGGAATTTTCTGTAGTGAGATTTTTATCTTGCCTGTATCTGTCACATTTATATCCAGCTGATGCCAACTACAGGTGAACCAAGGGAAACACATCTGGTGAGATCCTGCTGGAGACGGCTCAGGGAAGCCCTCCCAGCCAGGCAGTCCTGACTCACCGTGGCTGTGATTTGAGCTCTGCGTCAGTGCGTTGGTGATGTTTGGAAGCTCGTTGCCGTAACTGCCGTCCTCCAATGGGCACACGTCCATGTCGCCCCACTTCCGGAGCTGCCGGAGCCAGCAGGATTTCTCTTCGAGCTTGCAGTGCGGATTTAACACGACACACACCCACAGGGCCCCTGCGGGGAAGAGAAAATGACACACACACCCACACACTCATGGAAAAATGATTCAGCATGATCTGGCTTCAGCTAGCCAGCTTAGCTAACACCTCCATCCTCCTACCTGCAATGGAAGCGGGAACGTTTCTAAAGCATCAACAGCCCATTGCAGGGAAAGCTACAGAGCCCAGGAGGCAGATTCAGAAGCTTAAAAAAATGCAAGTAAAACTCCTCCATAATGAAGCTAAATTATAACCTCACGAGGTCAGAGCCTGTTTGCTCGTTCGACAGGACTTCTGTCTGCCAGGACAAATCTACTGTTTGAACTGCACATCATAGCAAGCTCAAAGCTGGGGAGTCTGCCTCTCCACAGAGCAACCAGACTCTGATCCTGCCCACTTCTCCACTGGTTTAAACCTACAGCAGGATTGCACCTGCCACTGCTCTTTGGGCCACTTAAACTCGACTATTCAAAATGGAGATTTGATTTATTTTTGTTTTAATCCCTAATGTCCCCAGGCCTCAGCAGAGACACTTGGAGTTTATATCCTGGAGGCAAAGCGCTCCAGGGCTGCGACACTCGGAGAGCTCACAGGCTGGACAGGAGCCCACTCACCCCGGCAAAAGGAAAAACGAGGGTGGTGATGGTAGCGATATAAGCCGGTGGTGCTCGTCCGAGTCGCTGTTGAACCAATACCCCAGCACAGCACTAGGAGGCGCTGTAATGCTGCAGGCGCTGTCTTTTAGATGAGATGCAAACCCAAACTTATGAGCATTTGTGACCGTTAAGATCCAGTGAGATTTTTCATTAGATCAGAACCAAATGTTGCTCTCTGTACACACTTGCACCCCCACTCACTGGAATGGTATCACAGGGGGTATAAATGAGGGGAAAACCCTGCCACCTACCCCACCTGGGGTAATTACATTCCTACACACATCTCCCCTGCAGACTCAACCGGATACAGTATTTTCCATCCCTTCCCTTCCTACCCTGTGGTGCAGTGTTGTTGTGCAGTGCAGAACAGCTGCTGCATTCTACCCCAGAGGAGGCTGCATCACACAGATGCTTCTACTGACATGCCAGGCCGAGGAGGCCAACCTGCCGCCTGCATTCCTTTCCGCACGTGGTCTGTATGGCAGTTCTGGGTGAAAAATGTTCTTATTAATGCAAGAAGCTTGCACTGATCTCAGTGTAATCCAGCCACCTCAGACACTCCAGCATGTGCATTGCATGCAAGTCAAGTTAGTCACTTAGTTCCCAGCCGCAGCCTCACCACTTCCCCTCAGGTCACATCCTGATCTGATTTTAAGCTCTGGATGTCAGCAGGGGACTCAGGCTCTCTGGAGCATCTTCTCCTGGGTCCTATCTGACTTCAGTGTCAGTATCACATTGGCAGCTCGCTGCTCTGTGCTCATGGCAGCCCACCAGCCAGCAGTCAGTATCCGAGAGCTGCGCCGCATGCAGATCACAGACCCTCTGCTGCATGCTGGACCAGATCCCCATTCTTCAGCTGCACTCCTCCCCCAGGTATTCATTAGAGACTAGAAGGCCAGCTGCCCAATAGCCTCGAGGTGACGGCGCTTGGGCAAGACACGAACTGGAGTGAATAGAGATGAATGCAGCTGTTGACACTTTCCCCTCTCAGCCAAGCTCGAGTGCAGAATCATTTTAACATCTGTGGCCCGGGGTGAGGGGGCTGTGTCCTGCCTGGCCCTGGGAGATGGACTCAGAGAGAGGTCTCTTAAGCAGCGTGATCCTCCTACAAACACTGCCTGGTTCTGACAGTATGGTAATGTAAGGCAGTAGCAGGTGGCTTGCTGCGGGAAAACCAATCTGTCCTTCCCCCGTGCCCAGCACACCTCCTGCTACCATGCGCAGAGGTGAATGTTTCACAAACCACCTCCTGGTTTGCTGAGTGCTTAGGCCCTTCTGAAGCAGCAGCTGAGCTCTCTAGACAACCGTGGACCAGGGCTCACTCTCAGCCTCTGCAACACGTGCAGAAACCAGCTCAACCGGCACCAGCCTCAACAGAGCCATTGGGGTCTCAGCTAAGAAGGTGAACGCCGACGCTGAGCAATGCCAATTGCGGAGGGTGGTGCGGCTTACGTGGACACTGGCCTGCCAGGTCCAGCCCATGAGGACTGACTCAAGAACAGCTCGACACCATGGCTCTGGATGGAGTTTGCACTTGACGGCTGTCCTAAGGGGAAGGAGCCATGTCTCCAAGCTACGCAGCTCAGGAAGAACAAACTGGAACTAGTTCTCAGATTGGAAACGTTGGTAACTCAGCTGGCCTGCAAACGGGCCAGGATATAACGTACCTTTCTCTTCCCCTGCAAGTGGCTGTAGTATCCAGCCCCTGGAGCCTCAAGCAGTCACCCTCCAGCTCCAGGAAGGCTCAGAACTAGGTCAAGGCTCGAGGGCCAATCCTCGTTTTTCTCTCAGTTCTGACTCGCTTCATTTCGGTGGCAGTTTAATCTGATTATGGACTGCAGGATTGGGCCCATTGGCAAGGTCCCAGCTCTCCCTCCTGAGACGTTCACAGTCCATAAATACTGCACAAACCTTCTGGATCTTCTGGACAGTCCCTTTTACCACCACTCCCTCATTCCCAGCCCATGGCCAGGTCTGGCTTCCGACTCGCAGAAGTGGCTAACAGGGGCTGGATCCTGGGCAGCAAAGAGCGTGTGGCTTCTCTCCCTCCTAGCCAAGAACTGTTCTCAGCCTCATGCCCACAATTGGCCACCAGCTCACCCCCCCAAACCGACCGTCAGCGAGTCCGTAAAGAACGAGAATCATCAAAGGGAGGTTTCTGCAGGCCACAGCCCATTCGATTGATCTCAGAATTCCTGGACGAAGCCGATCATCATGATAGTGCACAGCTGATGCAAAACGCATGCATAGAAACCTTAACGTGCTGGGTTTCTAATGTACCAGACAGGCAGGTGGCATATGAGAAGTCAGTTCTTGGCTCATGAAAAGATTTCATCCCATGTTCAATCACCGCCCTGTATTTCCATGTTTCCAATCACTGGTTTCCGATCTTCCTTTCCTCTGCCAGCGGGTACGGCCCACCTGGTCAGGCTCTCAGCTTGTGTTGAGCAGCACAGCTCCAGTGAAGCCCACGAGGCTACGTCGGTTTATGCCAGCTGAGAATCCACTGTTATTCACTAGAAGTGATGTTATGATCAAAAGGGAACCAACGTGCACTGCGGGGTCCCAGATTCAGAGTTAGCGCACAGCAAGCCAGGGGGTGAAGCTACAGCGGACTAACTTGCCAGGCAGCAAATGTCCTATGTGCTCTGCCGCGCGCCAATGTGCTCCCGGGTCGCAGCGCACACGACGGAACGTTTAGCATTCGGCGGCAGCAGCAGCGGGGGCCATGTGGACAGGGACTAAGAGGTGAGCTGGCGCGTGGAGCTCCACCCCCCGGCTTGCCATGGTTCAGTAACACGTAAAGCACATGCTGCACGCCCCCAGCACTGATACCAACAGCAGGGCAGACGGTGAGACACTGCTAAAGTGAGCAGAGACACGCCAGAACCATAGGGCATGCGCCCTGCGAGCCGCTATACAGCCAAGCAGTGCCTCATGTCTACACTGCAGTGTAGTGTCCTGCTGAATCTCCGCTGCCTGCCCCCTCTCCCCCTCAGCCGAGACCTTTCCCCGCCGCCTGCACTCCCAGCCGGAGCCTTTCCCCGCTGCCTGCCCCCCCAGCCGAAGCCTTTCCCTGCCACCGCCTGCCCTCACTGCCCTCCCCCAGCCGGGGCCTTTCCCGCCGCCTGCCCCCCTAGCCGGAGCCTTTCCCTGCCACCGCCTGCCCTCACTGCCCTCCCCCAGCCGGGGCCTTTCCCGCCACCTGCCCCCCTAGCCGGAGCCTTTTCCTACCACCGCCTGCCCTCACTGCCCTCCCCCAGCCGGGGCCTTTCCCGCCGCCTGCCCCCCTAGCCGGAGCCTTTCCCTGCCACCGCCTGCCCTCACTGCCCTCCCCCAGCCGGGGCCTTTCCCGCCACCTGCCCCCCTAGCCGGAGTCTTTTCCTACCACCGCCTGCCCTCACTGCCCTCCCCCAGCCGGGGCCTTTCCCGCTGCCTGCCCCCCTAGCCGAAGCCTTTCCCTGCCACCGCCTGCCCTCACTGCCCTCCCACAGCCGGGGCCTTTCCTGCCGCCTGCCACCCCCCAGCCGGAGTCTTTCCCTGCCACCGCCTGCCCTCACTGCCCTCCCCCAGCCGGGGCCTTTCCCGCTGCCTGCCCCCCTAGCCGAAGCCTTTCCCTGCCACCGCCTGCCCTCACTGCCCTCCCACAGCCGGGGCCTTTCCTGCCGCCTGCCACCCCCCAGCCGGAGTCTTTCCCTGCCACCGCCTGCCCTCACTGCCCTCCCCCAGCCGGGGCCTTTCCTGCTGCCTGCCACCCCCCAGCTGGAGTCTTTCCCTGCCACCGCCTTTCCCCACCGGCTGCCCCCACAGCCGGGGCCTTTCCCCACTGCCTGCCCCCCCAGCCAGGGCTGTTCCCCGCTGCCTGCAGCGACAGTGTGAACACAACCTGCTTTTCACCAGGGTGCATAGCTACACGTACCCTACATGCTGCCGTCAACGCAGACAAGGCCTAACTCACTGTGTAGACAAGCCCCTAGTCTCCCTCAAGGATTCCAGGGGTCCAATGACAAGGCGATGGATGACTGGGGGTTTTGTAAGCTCCAGCTGGGCTTTCTCTGCCTCTTACTGCATTGGGAATAAGGAATCTGCAATCAGAGCACAGCGATTTGGCTGATGATGCTTCAGGCAGCACAGACTCCATCTTGCCCTACTACAGACACCCCGGTCCTGCAGGGCTAACGGGAGCAAACAACTGTGTTTTGTCAGTGAAGTCAACAGCCGTGGCTCAGGTCCACGGGGCGCAGCTCAGTGCTGTGCACACGTACTGAGAGATGTCCCTCGCCCCCAGGAGCTTCCAGCCTTGTATGCACCGACCATTTGGGCCACTCCGGGCATCTGGCTAAAAGGCGTCATGGGCCATATCACCCAGGGAACTTGGCACAGGGCTGCTTGGCCCACAAGGAGACAGTTCCAAGCCCAAGGGACCAGGAGAAAGGCCCAGAGCCAGGGATCAGACAGGAGGCTCAGGAACCGCACACACGGTGGAAGTGAAAGCAGCGAGGCGGGCAGCGCAGTTACGCCGGGTGGTGCCAGGGGACAAGGGGCGCGAAGCTGATGTGGAAGGCGGGAGAAAGCCAATGGCAAGATCGGAGCGGAGATTCTGCCAAGGAAGAAGGTGACAGTTTTACAATACTTCTTTGGGATTTCACACCATTTGAAAGGTAGAAGGGCCAGTGATCTGCAGTCGCTGTTCCCAGTGGAGATGCTGCTGTTACCTGGGCACTATTCACATAGTGCTGGAGGTGTGCAGGGGTGTGCATGCAAAACCCAGCGGTGCCCCTGCTCCAAAGAGCTGGGCGTGGAAACCGAGTGAAGACACAGTCAAACTGCCGATGGGGAAGAGGTGCAGGAGAGACAAGAGGGGTGGCTGCTGCCGCTGGGTGCAAACGGAGATGATGATCCTTTCCTGCACAGAACACACGGCCCGTGTATTTGGTGCCTCAGACTCTTCTGGTTCCCATTAGTGGCCATGGCGTCTCCGCTGCAGGAGTGCTTGCCTGTTCAGAATGGGCAGTCCGCATAGCCTCCACCCTCTCAGAAAGGCACTGCCTCAGCACAACTGGCAAGAGCCATTCCTGTGGGGTTTGGCTCCCTTCAAGAGGAAAAACAGCAAGCTCCGTTCTTCCTTTGAAGTTTCCCTGCGTCCCGTTCAGCTGCATGGCCTGGAGCAGTGGTGGGTTTCCAAAGCTGCCAGTTTAAAGAGTCTGCTCTTTCCGAGAGGCTGGGAAGTGATGTGATGCAGAGCACAGCTGGCTCCATGCAGACTTTTACCTCCTGAACTGCACCTGGATCACAGGGGATTCAAGAAGAGTCTTAGAGACCTACGTGGGGCGAGCCAGCACAGGAAGACGACACGCTGAGGACGATTTTAGTCCTGTATGTTTAATAGAAAGGGCTGGGTTCAGAGGCGAAGTGTACAAGCTCGGTAACAAGGTACAGGGAATCTCTGCTGATGTGAGTGATGCACCATGTGACCTGAAGTGGGGGTGTAGCAGATTATATGCAAGGTAAGCCAGTTCCCACCTGCTTTCGCACACCTTCTCCCGGGCCCTGGGCACAACCCTGACCTAGATTCCCTTGTGCTCTCGACACCTTTGACTGTCATCTCATTAATACACCTGAGGAAAACTCCAAAGGGAAGCTCTCAGCATCTCCAGGTTTAATGCCGAATACGAACTGTTCTTCTGACTGAGCTGGGGAACGGCCATTCTCACATAACAGCAATAGGGGAATGCTGAGTGCATCTCGCACCAACGTAAACTGAACGCTAAGGAAACAGGCCACACATATTGCTGCCCCCCTCCTGAACAACCCAAGCGCAGCCTGAACTCTGAGCAGGCGTGTTGGTTCTGTGTGGCCAGGTTTTGCTGATGATGATACGGTTGCTATGGCTTTCGTACATTCCACTGTCCACAGTTCTCTCCCTGGTTTTGTACTGGCATGAGAATCAGTTATAGCATCTGATGGCAAGTGGGGGCTACAAGATAAACAGTCAGGGAAAAATGCAGGAAATCTCCATGAATGGATGATGCTGGAGGGTGGAATTGTTCTAAATATAGTCAACATTTTTATGTGGAAATGACAGCAGTGAAACAAGCCTGTGTGTGACCCACCACCACTTGGCAGCCTATCCTGGCAAAACTTGAGGTCCTGAGGAGCAAGGGGAAACCCCTCAGGTTTTAATTTTAAACATAGCCGGCTGTAGGCATGAATGAGAAAGGGGGCAGAATCGAGTTTGGTATTTCTGAGGAGCGTGACTCCTCTAGCTAAACAGAACAGAGGCAATGTAATAGAAAGGATCATCTGAAACATTTCTTCGGCTAAAAGGTCACTGAAAAGATTCCAAAGAATATTCACTGGTTTTCTGATCAGACTGTCCCAGTGTTGGAAACTAAATCAACCGCTAAAGGGTGAAACGAAGAGATTTTAGACCTTTTTTAATGGAAAACTGCAATGCAGCCTTAACTATGAAGTCACTCCCGCGCGCGCTGGAACAGAGTCATGCAGTTACTAGCGCTGGTCTCTCCTCTATGCAAACAGCCAGGCATGCTTTAAAGGAAAAGGAATGTGGAACGGTGTATTTAACTGCGGCTGAAAACTAAATGCTCTGTACACTCCAAGTGGCTTAGGAGCATTTACGTTCAGCAACTAAGCACAGCAGCGTAACTGCCCAGACTGGGCCGTCGTTTAAGCACTGAAATGCCGGGAATTGAAAAGAAACAGAAAGGCATTAGCATTAATGACTGCGCTCTGCAAATGGCCCTGAAGCTGCACAACAGCTGATGGGCCCCAGCAAACACTGAAATCAAACAGGCAATGCGACTGCTCAGCAGCTTTACAAATCAGACCCCCAGGCTTTGAATCAAGTCTTTGTTGGGTCTCTGGTTCAGGCTGCATGACTTGTAGCCAGGGGATGTTGTGAAGGCCAAAGGTATAACTGGGTTCAAAAAAGAATGAGATACATTCATGGAGGATGGGTTCATCAATGCCTATTAGCCAAGATGATCAGGGCCCCACCCCCATGCATCTGACTGCCAGATGCTGGGACTGGACGACAGGATGGATCACTGGAACTCGTCCTGTTCTGTTCATTCCCTGGTGCTGGCCCCTGTCAGAGACAGGATGCTGGGCTAGATGGGTGTAATGCGAAGAGCTCCCCAAGGCCCCAGGTAAGAGGCTAGCACCACTGGTCTGACCCAGTGTGGACACGATTAACTTCTTATGAGTCTGCCTGAGTTTGGAGACTAAGCCAGTTACATCAGTGGAAAAACCCTTTCCATCAACGTAGGAAGCATCTACACTGCGGTGTGACACGCCCTGGGTCTTGGCTCCAACGAATCCGCAAAGCTGAGGGGCTGGGAGTACTTGCTGCTTTGCCGGGTAGTTTGTGGGACTTTTGGGGAATATTTTAACTCTGATTCCTCACCCCAAAACCTCCACTCGCCTAGAGTTCTCCACTTGCAGTGGTTTGAGGACCCTGCAGGTTGTGCGAAGCAGACGTGTCACTTGGTAGAGTGGGATGAATCTGACACAATGTTCTCTGGGAAATAGAAAAAGGTTTTACCTGCCCTTTGGTCAAATGACATCAGCTGACGAGACTGTTCCTGTAGCCTGGGTTTAGAGGGTTGGGTTTTAGTCTACGTATCCCTTTCTCCTACAGACACACTGACTTGCATTTAGTTGCACTGTCCGCTCTGCTGCTATATAACCCTCCAGCTGAACTTTTCAGGACAATAAGGAAATCTGCCCAGCATGATTCCACTGAGCCCCTAGACAATGATTTCAGCTGGGTGATGGGAGGATGGGGTTAGCAGAGCTTCCTCCAGCCCCAAATCTCTCTGGTCACTTTCCTGAAGAAGACACACACTGACGTTCTGCACCTGAGTTTGCAAAGAATCGAAGAACTTCTCTGATTTCCTACAACACCTGTCCCCTCCCGGACCTGGGGAAATGCCCTGTTGTAAACAAACGGGGGAGATGAATAAACCCGTCTCCAGGCAGATTAAGGTCAGGCTGCAGTTCAGCAGTTTTCTATTTCTCATGATGGGGATTTAATCTTAAATCTTAATGCACTGTTGCAAACCTTCCAAAGCAACACAGTTCTCAGACTAACCCCAGCCCGAATCTTTCCTTTGGCTCAGAGCCCACCACTTTAAATCATGCTCAGCTTGCAGGCTAGATAGAAGCAAATTATGCCTTTGAGGGTGTTTTAAACTACGAAATCCAGCCAAGCCCTTCACTTTTCACCCAGTATAAACCCACAATCTTTTAAGGATGGTCTTTTTCTAGTCGTAAACGAGGCTTATACAAATAATTATTCGTTATTAAGTGTGTCCAAACCCATTGTTTTTAAAGGGCCCGTTTTCTCTTTTATCCCACAAAGCCAGGTTATGGGTATTCCAGTTTATTTAATCAGACAGGCACAGGGCTGCTAACTTGTTACATCTTATGGCTTTGTGTTGAAGGTGTGTCATTCTCTACCACAGGTAGAGCTGCACTGGTGCTAACACAAGTGTAGACAGGGCCCAAGTGTTTTCATGACTGTCACACATATGGCAAACCCGACTCTTAATCTCACTAAATTGGGTCTCAATCACACCTTGCAGCAGTGGATTCCACAGATTAACTGCATTGCATAAAAACACATTTCCTTTTATCAGCTTACAATTTGTTATCTTTCAAATTTCCCTGTATATCCCCTGGCTCTTGTATGAGGAGAATGAGTGAAGAGCAGTGCCCGATTTACAAACCATCCGCTATCTGGTACACCTCCATCCCGTCTCCTCTCACTCCTCCCTTCACTAAGCCAGATGGAAGTCTCTCCACATCACTAATGATTTTCATCACCAATCTCTGAACACCCACTATTTCCATTGTCTCCTTTTGAAAGGTGACTTGGTCTGAAGACAGCATTCCAGGGAGGCTATACATGGATTTACAGACTACCATTGTCATATTTGCTGTATATAGTTTGATTCCAATGTTTCTTCTTCCTGTCTGGTTGTTTGCCTTTTTGACCGAGCTGTCCCCAAAGATCCCTGGATGTTTCTTTGCAATGTGCATTCCCCTGCATTTGCTGGCATTGTATTTCAGCTGCTATCGCACTGACCTAGCCTTGGCGAGTCTCTCTGATGTTCCTCAGATGCTGCTCTCGTTTTGGCTAGACTCATCCATTGTGTCACCTGCAAACGTGCTCATGGCACTGCTCACCTCCTTCCCAGACCACTAATAAGTATCACAGTGCCGGGCCCTGCATGCAACGCTGGGGGACCCCACCACTGGCCCTCTGCCATGCTGAAAATGGACTGTTTAGTTCTACTCTGTTTTCTGACTCTTCACTAGTCTACAAAGCTGCAGTCCGGTGGCTCGGACACTCGACTAGGACCAATTCCTGGCCAAGTGACCCAGCTGGGTGACTCTGGGCAAGATCCTTCCCCTCCCTGTGCATATGTCTACACTGTAAAAAAAAACCCTCTATTGATCCGGCTGGGGCTGCGGGGCTAAAAATAGCAGCATAGACATTCCCGCTCGGGCTGGAGCCCAGACTCCGAGACCCTCCCGCCTCGCTAGGGTTCAGAGCCCCAGTGGGGGATGTCTACCCTGCTAATTATAGCCCAGCAGCCCCTCGAGCCAACTCAGTTGACCCGGGATCTGAGACTCGGTGCCCCAGTTTTTCTGTGCTGGGCAGATGTACCCTCTGCCACCCCTCCCCCTCTCACCCTGAAAGGTCTCTTGCCTATTTAGCTTGATAGCTCCTGAGGGCGGGAACTTTGTGCTTGGGCAGCATCAGCCACACCAGGATCCTGATCTCAGTTGCAGCTTCACCACTAATCATGCAAGGAATCCCCCAGAGAACTTCACACCTCACCCTGTAAATGGTTATGTTTCCTCACGAGGCTCCCATGCTGGCCTGCAATAAAGACTCTTGAAAATCCTAATAGCTCCCAGTGAATTCTCTTTTCCCCCGTTTCGCTGACATGGTCAGAATTCTCAATCAAAGCAGCAGGGTTTTCCTTCCCGGGAATTAGGCTGTTTGTCCCCAGTACATCATATTCCGCTGGATGTCTTCTTCCAATCACTGCTTCAGGCCAGTTCATCTGGCACTGAAGGCCAGTTCCTGGGAAGGATTTCCCAGGATCATGGCAGCACCTCTTTGAAAAGGCAGGTGCCATGTTTGCTACCCTCGGTGATGCTTAAGGTGTCTGGGGTGAATCACAACCGTCTTCTTCCCAACTTCACCTCCAGCAGAACGTCGCCTCTGTAATTGACCAGCACTGTGGGGACGGGTCACTGGGGCACAAATATCTCATCAGCTGAGAAAGTAACTTGTACAGGTTCTAGACCGCAAGTTGGGGTTTTCCTTCACTTGTAACCAATTCCTTCCGCTGGCTTTTATTTGGCTCTGGAACTCAAGCTTTGTTAAACAAACTGCGATCTGGTTTTGTACGGACCTGTCTAAGTGCCTGGTGCTAAGGAGAGTGCTGAACTGAGGGGAAGCTGGTAAACTGGGGTGCTCTGTTTTCATGGCTCGGGGCACTCTGCAGTGTCCAGAAGACAAGGGACTGAGCACCTGAGTGTAACAAAGTCGGGTGTGTAAAGCTGCTCTGGGGAGCAGCGGGGGTGTGCGACACCTCTGGAGCAGCGCGCCTGCGTTGCCTGCAGCTTGGGGATAATCCCTCCCACCCCCACATACATAGACGAGGTTCCCTCCTGCTGTGAGCAGCTGGCAGCGAGTCACCCTGGTTAACCCTGAAAAGCATCACTCCCTCCCCCACACACTGGTGACCTGCCCTCACTGCCTGTCATGGGGAAAAGCTTTGCTCCCTTGGACAAAGCTGAAGACGCCACCTCTCTCCTTGCAGATTAGGGCTCACTAGTAACACTATTTCTGGCTCATGGCAACAAACGGTGCAGACCCCCCCAAAGCTCCTCTGACCTCAGCCACCACCCGAACCTTTGAACGGGTTTCTCTGCCGAAGGCTGAGCAGGGAGATCCAACAGGCAGACAGCTCGAGAGCGCGGAGCATGACGCCCTCGCCAGAGTTGCCAGCCCCAAACCAAAGTCTACTCAGAGATTTCTAGCCAGCCAGACAAAATTCCTTCCCTACCCCCATTGCTAAGCCACAAGCCAAGTTGTTCTCAAAGCAGCCTCTAGGACTTGCAGGACCCTCACGTCCCTCTGCAGACATTTTGCTGAGGAGCCTTCAACACAGTGACCTGCACCCTAACACCAGTTCCGTCTCCTGGGTAGAAAAGGGGTGGGCTGGTTGGTTTGGTTGGTTATTTCTAAAGCGGAGAAGCTAAATCAGGAGGAAAAAGAAATTAATTTCTGTCTGATTGATTGCTATGAAACTCCCCTTCCCCCTACTGCCTATGCACCTGTCTAGCCTTCCGCAGCCCATTAGGGCCCATGGGAAGGCTGGGTGGAGTCAGAAAGTGCTGGGTACTTACAGTCTTTCAGGTCGCTCTGCTACAACAAGCTCTTTCCCACCCTTCCCAGCACAACTGACCTGACAAACTGGCAGCCCCGACAGCCCTGCTGTTCTTTGCAAGATGGGAAACTTACCCAGCTCATCCCAGAGCTGCCTGCATTTGTCCGTCATGCCCGTTCCCTGTTGCCTCCAGAGGGAGAGCCGGGGATCTGCCATGAACTGCTCCGTTATTAACGTCAGCATCCTGGCTCCATTGGAATCTCTCATGCGCAGCATCTCACGGACCTGAAGCGGGGAGGGAGGAAGAGGTCGGGAGAAGTCCTTAGGTTAGACACAGGAGGGGTCAGCTGGAGAGAAGGTGGTTTTTAAAGACACGTTCAGGCTCTTCGGAGACATGCTCCATCTCAACAGGATCACATTAGCTGGTAGAACAGTAGGATGCTGTGTTACCTCTAGGCCAGTGGCTCTCAACCTTTCCAGACTCCGTCCCCCTTTCAGGAGCCTGATTTGTCTTGTGGACTCCAAGTTTCGCCAAACAACTTGCTTACAAAATCAGACATAAAAATACCAAAGTGTCACAGCCGCCCTGTTACTGAAAAACTGCTGCCTTCCTCATTTTACCATATAATTATACTATAAATCAATTAGAACAGAAATACTGTGCTTACATTTCAGTGTATCGTATATAGAGCAGTACAAACAAGTCAGTGTCTGTATGAAATTTTAGTTTGAACTGACCTTGCTAGTGCTTTTTATGTCGCCTGTTGTAAAACTAGGCAAGTATCTAGATGAGTTGATGTACCCCCTGGTAGACCTCTGAGTACCCCCAGGGGTCCATGAACCCCTGGTTGAGAACCACAGCTCTAGGCAACGCGTGGTCACCCATCCAGGCTACTAGACGGACAGTAACTTACCCAAGAGTCTTTTGACAGGGCTAACAAGCCTAGCCCTCAGAACCGTTTGAGGTGGCATGTCCATCCCAGGCTACAGAACTACTGTTTTATTGGGATCTGACTCATTAAAGATCTTAACAACGGGAGCAGAACTAACAGTGCGACTCGCCTTTGCAAGCACCATCCACAAGCATTCACTTGTATTGCTCCTGGATACTCAGCTTGGCAGCCCTCCCACAACCCACGCTGGCAGAGGACATGGGAGCAAGGAGGAAGCCACTTCCTGGAGCACTCTGGGCAGCCTAGTGGGGAGATCATGGCCTGGAACGGACATGCTGGATGGCAACATGCTATGTCAATAGAGGGCCGAGCTGTGCCTTTGAAAGCCCAGCCCCCCACACGATTCTCAGCAGAGCACAGGGTGAGGCGCACGTGGAAAAGAGTAACCAACGGCTCACCTTGGCGAACATGGAGTTGAGCTGCTTCCCAGAGCCGTAGTACCCTCCCTGAGACAGGAACAGTTTCACTTGTTCTCTCACTTGCTCCTCGTCCAAATGCCAGCAGTTTTCGTCGTCGATGCTGGCGCCAGCGGTGGGGTCTGGCGCACCTGTGGAAAGGGAGGTGATCACTTTTATTGCTGCAGGCACCAGACCCGGGCGCTCTCCCCTTGCACGCTTCCCCAGTGGAAGAGGCTCAAAGACTTGCAAGAGATGCTGCCTGCCGGCGTGAGGCCTAAAACGTGGCACTCGTTAACAGAGAGAGAGAAACAAGCATCAAGCCCTCTACAGGCCCTACCACCACCAAGAACTTTTCATGATTCATTTTGTAATGGTCAGCGAATGCTTGTGTTTCTCCTTTTCTGTCACCAACCTAGGCCGGGGGATGCAAACAGGTCACTGACTAGGAGTGGAAGGGGAACTCTCCGGTGAAGCGAGTGAAAGGGGAGAACAGACCCTAGGGGAAAAGTCAAAGGATTGGGGAATGTTCGGGGTCAGGCATCGAAGGGCTCAGTTCACACTCCAACGAGCTGATCCTGCAATTATACCCCGGTGAGCCCTGTGCCAGGAGGCGTTCTGGTGTCTGTGTGGATCCACTGGCAGGATCAGGGCCCAAGATGACAAACCAAAGTGGTGGTGGAGAGGGATAAAATGCACCCAACTCCCCCCACAATCCTCTGCCAAGCAAGGTTAGAGATAAGGAATGAGTCTGGTTTCTTTTAACTACAAAGAGGATAGGGCCAATGTCACTACAGCAGACGGTTGAGGTTTTCCTCTGGCTCTTCCTAGTGTTTGGAGATTTCTGTTTGCCCCCATTGTTGCGAACCTTCCTCAGACAAGCAGTCCTCATTCCCCCTAGTGGCCCCATCGACTTCAGCAGATCTGCTTGTGTGAGCAAGGTTTGCAGGGGCCGAGCCATATTTTCTAACAGCTGAATCAGGATATTTCAAAGGGAAAAATTGTAGCTTCTTAGAGAAAGAAAGAGGAGGATCTGGTTTTCCTTTCACACCTCTCTCATTCTCCTTTTTGTATTTCAAATTCTTCTATCTGTTTTGCTACATTCATACTCACCATGAATGACCGTCCCTTGCTTTGCAGGCTCACACTAACTAGGTTACAGTTCCAGAGCTGGTGGAGGACGGCAGCTGGCGGCACAGATGATATGCCCAGCCTGGTTTGCTGTTTGCATGGAAGACACCCAAATACGGCAGCTTCCAAGACATTCCTTGCAAAGTCAAAAGGAGCTAAGCTTGGAGATGAAAGACCCAGTTGACAGGATTTTTTTCCTCAGAAGCCACTAGATAAAACACAGTTTGTGTCCGTCGAGCACAAAGCAATATTTATTCCCAAGTATTCAGCTGTGCAGCCCTCCTGTTAAATTAAAAAACATTTTGCATCTCGGAGCCGCTGTCGACTTGCGCTGACCACAAATATATAGTATTTTAAAACCTTTCACATTCTTCAAAGGCAGCTTTGTGAGCAGCCGAACAATGCCGCTGCTTTGTGAAAATTATCAGCATCTCTGCATCTGGATGCTTGACATTAGATAACAAAACACTCCGACTCCCCATGCGAGACTGTTCTGGTTCTATACAGCAAAAGGGCTCAACAGAAACTCCTCAGTGAAAAATGGTGACAATGAAAAATGCGAGAGCCTGGAGCATGCTCCGCTGAACTTTAACCTACTTCTCTCCTGCCTATTTTCACTCCTGAATGAGTAAGGGGGTCAAGCGCTGGAACAGCAGGACACCGCACAGCCAGCAGAGGGAAAGCAGTGGCTAAAATGTTTCCAATTAAAGCTGTATGACGTATTCTCTGCTCTGCAGGAATGTGACCAGGAAAGCACATCTCTGCTGTCCCGACCGGCTGGCTGGGGAAGGCAGCTCTGATCTTCCTGATTGTAGCTGGGCCACGGAGAGTTTCCAGCAGGTTCTCCACCTCTAGGAACTAGACTGGCACACCAGCCAGTCAGCTCCCGCGCCGGGCAATGGGCCCAATCCCGAGAGCACTTGACTCCCAGAAGGGCCCTCTTTGAAAACGACAAGAGACAGTCGATGTTGCTACGTCAACGGATGGAAAACAACCCCTCTAAAGTCCAATTCTAATACTTCTGGTGGAGCCAGGTAACTGTTTCCGACGAGAGGGCAACAAACCCAAGACACTTTGCCACCTGTTGGGTGAGACTGAACACATCTGACCCGATAAGATACAATTACATGTCTTTTCTACACCTCTTTTAAAAGCCTCCTTTAATCCTTGCTAGCAATCAACGCGTGCGAGACTTCCCAGCCAAGCCCTAGGCAAACACTGCACTCTACCCAAGGAAGATACTGACTCTAAATTATGCTGCTGAGGAAATAGCAATCGACGGGACAATATCATTGGGGCAGAATTTAAAACAGTAGGAAGGAAATGAACAGACACTGGCTAAGTCCAAAGGAAGCCGTGCGGCGCTCCTGACGTTAAACTAGAGACAACAGGCTGATCCTGATTCCATCGACACCAACGGCCAAACCCTACGACTTCGGCTGAAGGAACGGGCCCAAGGGACTGAGACCCCTTTGGATCAACACCGGGCTGGAGTTTAAACATCTTTCATCTGTACTCCTGGTTAGCTCCTCTCCCTCGCCCACTAATGAAGGAGAGCGAGTGGTGTGACTACCCAGAGCCAGGGACCTCTGACCTGACCTATCTCAGGCACTTATCTGGACGCCATCACCACACTCCCTGAGCCCCTCCCGCCTGCAACGTATTTATCCAAACACCACCCCTGGACAGAGGTAGAGAAGTGCTGCTATCCCATTTCACAGAGACACCGAGAGATCAAGGGCTTGCTCAATGTCATACACGGAGTCTGAGGCAGAGCACGGACCTGAACCTGGGTCTCCCATGTCTAACCACTGGGCCAGACCTTCCTCTCATGACCTGGTTTGTAACGTTCTGAGCACCCATTGCTCTCAATGGATCCGTCTACACGGGGATGAAAAACCCACAGCAGGCCTTGGGCAGCTGGCTTGGGCTCACAGGGCTCAGGATGAGGGGCTGAAAAATTGCTGTTTAGATGTTTGGGCTCAGGCTGGAGCCCAGGCTCTAGGACCCTGCAAAAGTGGAGAGTCCCACCCTGAATATCTACATGGCCATTTTTAGCCCCACGAGCCCAAGTCAGCTGACGTGTAGACAGACCCAGTGTCTCCTAACATAAGAACATGGGGGCGGTCAATGAAATTGAAAGGTGACAGATTTAAAAGTGATAAAAGGAAATACTTTGTCATATGATGTGCAATTAGACTGTGGAACTCATTGCCACAGGAAGTCAACAAGGCCAAGTATTTAGCAAGATCAAAGAAAGGCTGGATGTTCACATGGATAACAGGAATACCCAGAGTTGTAATTGATATTGATAACCAAAAAAAGGGTTGAAGGATATAAAAACTTTCATACTTCAGAACTTAAACCAAGGGATTAAGAAGAGAGCTACATAGGGGGCAGAGTACCCACATCAGCCTACTGTGGGGTTCCTAGCCCTTCCTCCGAAGCATCTGGCACTGGCTACTGTTGGAGACAATATCCTGGGTAGATGGAGTTTGGGTCCGATCTAGTCTGACAATTCCCATGTTCCTAGGGAAACAGTTAAGACTAACAGATCAGACATTGGATTGGGACTCGGGAGACCTGGGTTCCATTTCTGGCTCTGCCACTGGCTTGCTGGCTGACCTTGGGCAAGTCACTTCCCTTCCATGACTCAGTTTCCCTACCTGCAAAAGGGGGGTGATACTGACCTCCTTTGTAAATGTAAATAACAATACATAACTCTGAGATGGCTCTTTACATCCAAAGGTTGTATACATGAGCTAGGTATGGTGATGAGTGGTAAGTGACATCGCTGGGAACTGCGCACACTCAGCGCCTCTGAAAAATGAGGCCACCGGGTTTAAAGTTTAAACTCAAGAGTAATGAACAAGAGGATTGTTTAAAAATATGCAAAACTGGAATGATCCAGGGGTCCTGAGTAGCATGGCCATTATTTCCATCCGGCAATCAGTTATAATGGTCACTGCTCTAAACAAAAACATGATGGCAAGAAAGAAACAGTGTCTGAGTGGATTTTGTATGTAACATTGTCCCCCTCCACCATAACAAGTCACCCGGTTTTCACATCCAATTTTTAGATTTCAGTTGAACGGTAACATACTTCTTGCACTTCAAAATAAATATCTAGTTATTACTTGTGAATTTATTTTGCATTAATATAAAAGATTCATAGAGGATGTTTGTAATATCAGACTCCTACACAGACAACCAGGAAGAGCAGATAACGTATTACCAATTACACCGGGGAAACAGACAAACATGTAAGAGTAAATAATGGGATTTGTGAGATGTTTAAATATTAATGATAGGAACACTCAATTGTATATTGCCAATTTGAACACTGCGGTAACCTAGCCAGTAGAATGTGGTGATGTAAGTAAAACTGAAGGGTGGTTCTGTGTCCGGCCTCCAAATTAGCAGGGAACAGCATGGAAAGCAGGTCTCAAGTCTGCTTAAAATGCTGCTTAACATGCCTGGTCTAAAAACCCTGTTTTCAGATATGCTTGACAGATTTCCAACATTTAAAGAACCACCTCCACACATCTCACCTGGAACGGCTGCAAAATCACCACACAGACTTCAGAAGTACAGTTACACATGAAATTGGTCCAACTAGTGCCAGCCGAACAGTCACATCCATTATTCCAGCCCCAATGCTTAAGAATTTCCCATCCACATACAGAGGTCTCCTTATGGGAAAAAAAGCTAGACCAGAGAATCAAAGCTATCAACCTGGGGTTAAAGAGAAGATAAAACAAATGGCTAAGAAATCAGTTGCTAGATCTGCAGAAAACCCAATTCTGTCTCGGAACGTAATGGCCACATTTCCCCGGCATCTGGCTGTGGAGTGCAGTTGGAACCTAGCTCTGTTCACATGATTACAAGGAAGAGAGTCATTCACATGGCAGGTGACGGAAGAAAAGCAGACCACCAATGAATATTCAGATATTTCCTGGCTAGCCTCCAAAGGCCACAGGGCCCTTGTGTGGATACTCCAAGTGCTTGAGCATGGCCAAGTTCTCCGATGGGTGCTTCCTAATGTGATTCTTCTGGCGTTCCTCTGAGGAAGTCCTTCACTCAAGAGGGTCAGAGGTGTGAAAGAAAGGCCGACAAACCCTGCCTATCTCCACAGATATGTACCTGCCCAGGAAGCACATTCACTAACCAAATGCAGAAGCGGTCACGAAAAGAGATGTGAGAAAGGAGTTGCCTGGGCCAGGAGAGGGACAGGCAGGGGAGGAATAAAGGGGATAAAGCAGAAAGCCTGGCCTCACGGCGGTTCAAACAGTAGATCTATGTATGGATCAGAAATCGTGCTGTCCTGGGGCTCACTGGTGTTGCGTCTGGGACATCTGATGATCCACTCTGTTTCCACGCTGGTTTCCTCTCCCAACCCCCTGCTTTCAAAAGTATTTGTCTAGGGATTTAAACATCCCTCATCACTGTGGTATCTCAAAGCCACATGCTGCAGCCTCTGTTGCTCCAGCTGCCTGGACAGAGTATTCTGCAGAACGCACAGGACTGCAGCAGACCTCAGCCCCTCCCCACCCTCCTTCCTTCTCTTTGCAAAAAAAGTCACAAGCTTGCAACTACACAGTTACAGCCCACAACAAGGAGACTGAACGAGACTGGCATCCGGTTGTACCTCTGTGTGAGAGAGAGATGCCCTTGGCCACACTAGTACTTGGGATGGGA
Organism: Chelonoidis abingdonii; assembly: GCF_003597395.2. Taxonomy (NCBI): domain Eukaryota; kingdom Metazoa; phylum Chordata; order Testudines; family Testudinidae; genus Chelonoidis; species Chelonoidis abingdonii. Next base: position 3,688,234 of record NC_133775.1, read on the forward strand.
GAGATTTAATAGGCAAGCGCTTTAAAAAAAGGGGGTGGGGGGTGACAAATAAAAAAATCTGAGTAAAAAGAGAAGGAAAAGATTTTTTTTTTTTTTTTTTAAATCTGGAAATGGAGCAAATCCCCTATGAACAAAGACTAGGAAGGCAGCACCTTCTCCAGCCACGAGGAGCCAAATAGAACCACAAGGCTGTTGCTGGTGGATGTGCACTGAAGCACAGTCTGAGCCACAGCTCCTACCTAGGGCGCTGAGGGCTTCCGCTTCGGGGCTTCCTGCCAACCTCCCGTGGACTGATTGGAAGTTTTGAGCAAGGTCAGCAGTGTCTTGAGGCACTTGCCCTGGGACCTGACAGCTTGGGAAGAACCTGAAGCAGATCTCAAGCCAGCTTAGTCATGACCTGCCCCAAAGCCCAGGAGGAATGTCTTATGATTGCACATGGGGCCTTACGGAAAGCCCGCTGGGCTGCTTCTCTGACGTTTGGAGAGAAAACAGAGGTGAATGGAAGCCACCCAGACAAAAGCTCAAGGGGAAAAACAGGCACAAGGAAAGCAAATGACCTATAACAAGAGATAAAAATAGCAGAGAAGTGGAGGGTCATGTCTTTTCATGGGTCTCTCAAACCGCCTCTTCCTTTTTTTTTAAACTAAACGAGATCAGATGAGGTTTTCTAAGGAAGCCTCAGGATTTAGACAAGCGACCCAGCATATAAATCAAATACAGTAACTGAAACTGAGTCAGGTCAGAGCAGTAGTCCTGGAAGCTCCCCTCCTACCAGCAATGGCAGAAGAATTGATGGTGCAGCTGCTCGAGCTGTGTTAGCCGGAACCATGTTTAAACAGGACGGGAAACCACACATCTCACACACGCAGTTACATGCCACCGTGCGCAACATCTCCAGCACCCTGCGTCCGACTCCACTCCCATGGCTCCCAATTCTGAGCAATATCGCTCCTCCCCATATCATCCGAGAGGTCGCCACTGGCAAGTTACTGGAGAACGTGTGCACCAGCCCAAGCCTGCTGCTACACAATGATCTTTTAAATCACCAGCCACACGTTTGCCATCATGTCACCCATTATGGTCTTATCCGCCACACCAGGATGTTAGGGCGGAAACACTCTGACGAGAGGAATGGATCTGTTATAATCCCCAACCAGTCCCTCGTCGCCGGCCTCACTATCTTCCAGCCTGGTTCTGACCAGCCCCATCGCCAGTGGTCCCTGTGGAACAGGTTCCGGACCGGGCAAGGTCTCTGTGCAGCCAACCAGTAGCGCTGGGACGTTCGTGACAGCTCTTTGTGCAGCTGCAGTGCCACACGGATGACGTGGCATGTTGTCGAGGAATGCCTGCTGCCTAGGTTCCGCGGTGGCCTCAAAGAACTGCATCACGCCACTGCAGATCCCATCGCTTGGCTAGACAACTAGGCACACGCTAAATAAATCAACAGCAGGAAGAGGGAGGGTTTCACCGCCACACGGGCTGACCAAGAGCTGAACTGACAGACACCTCAAGGGACAGATACATGTAAATGCAATGCTCCAGGGAGAGGTGTGCCCCATATCACCCCCCTCCTAGTGCCTGGCTCTGCAGGAGTGATGTTGCCAGCGAGACTAACACCATGTGAGGCTTGAAACATTCGCCCTCCGCCTTCTAGCCCAAAGCCCTGGGACAGAGGCTTGAAGGTCAGGATGAGAAGCTTCAACTTCATGCAGAACGCAATGGAAAGGCTCTGAGAAGGGCTGATGTGGTCAGAGCTGCGAGAGGGGAAGCTGGAATGGGAAAGTTCTGTTTAAGCCATCCAGCTCCTCCTCTTCCGCAGCAGTAACCTAATTTTTCCCCCCTAACGAGGGGGATCCAAACCCCAACCTTCTGGCAGGGCTTGAAGAACCGGTTTAAATCCACTGAGGTGCTTATAAATCCGTAGATTCCAAGACTAGATGGGACCATCTAGTCTGACCCCCTGTAGAACACAGGCCACAATAATTCCTAGAGCAGAGCTTCTAGAAAAGCATCCAGTCTTGATTGAAAAATCATCCAACGGTTAATTACTCTCCTCATTAAAAACCAATACCCTATTTCCAGTCTGAATTGGGTCGGTATTAGAGCTTTCCCGGCTAGGCTGAGGACCCTGTTATGAAATATCTGTTTGCCATGTAAGTACTCAGAGACTGTGATCAAGTCACCCCTTAACCTTCTCTCTGTGAAGCTCTTTGCGGCTATCGCTAGAAGGCAGGTTTTCTAATCCTTTCACCATTCTCGAGGCTCTTCTCTGACCCCTCTCCATTTACCAATATACTTTATGAACTGTGGGCACCAGAGCCAGACACAGGATTCCAGCAGCGGTAGCACCAGTGCCATGGGGACAGGTAAAATAACCTCTCCATTCCTACTCAAGATTCCCCCGTTGATGCATCCCAGGCTCCCAATAGCTCTTTTGGTCACAGCGTGACACTGGGTGCCCATGTTCAGCGGATGAGCCACGATGACCCTCAAATCTTTTTCAGAGCTAGCTTCCAAACGTGAACCAAAGAAACTCATGCAGAGTTGCCTTCCTGAGTTTGCAGACTGACTGGCAGCCAGCGCTTCTGCTGCTGCTCAGACCTTCGTCATGCTGCCGCAGTGAAAACTCACCAGCGTTGCCAGTGTTCCACTGTCGCTATTCAGAGCCCTCTGGGCTCCATCTCCTACTACTGCGTCCCTGAGCCCGTTTACGTTGAGAATGAATCCTGGCGCTTCACAGCCTTCTCCCGCAATAGCCTTTCACTTAGAACACACTTCCCCAGCCCAGTTCAAAGATTCTCCTAATCTTTCCCTCCAGTTACCTCCTCAAAGACACACTTCTCTCGTGTGGCATCAGCTAATCCCCTCATTTGAGGAACCGCTGCTAGAGAACCCCTCCCACCCCTCACCCCCCCAAAACGGCTCTCCCTCCTGCATCTGCACCATGCGCTAACTCTGTCGTCATAGACTGCCTTGGGGCAGAACCATGATCTCATGTTCTGTACTGCACCAACCAAAATCATCGTCCCCTCTGTGAAGAGCACAAATTCGAGTTCCGGGAGCTCTCAGGAGCTGGGAATCGATCCAGGTCAGGCAGCTAGCCGAGTGATAAGAAATCCTCCCAACACAGAGAGCAGTGGGTATGAGGGCTGAAGGGGAGAGGAAGACTTCCAGTAGCTTTAGTTTGTACTGCAGCAGAAACAGCCACAACCAGCTTGGTCTGCCTCTTTAGCAGCTCCCCCTTGCTGCCGCCAGCTGCCTGAGGGCCATTACCACCCGAGGCGGACTGCCGAGGAAAAAGGACAAGAAACAGAGTTTGATCTGCAGCGTTAATGACAGCAAGCCCACCATTTTGTGCCATCTCCGGGGGTCACATTAACCTTTACTGCAAGCCCATGAAACTCCCCCTGTGGGAAAATGCTCATAATGAAAGTCTGTGTGGTCACCTTATTAAAACTGCCAGAGAAGACTCAGAACACAGACGGGTTAAGAGGGTGAGACACTTTCATTATGAGTCTTTGCAAGGTTCCATTTGAGCCCATGCCTGACGGTCACTGACAGGAATCATGAGGGGCACTTTCAGCAGCCCCGTTCGATCGATGCCATAGTTTGTCACTGTTCAGCTACATCCCTGGAACGCGGGAGATCCCCTATGTCCCGCTAGGGAGGGGATTTGAGCCCAATGTGGAAATTAACCGCTTTGGCTCCCCAACAGTAACAGGAACGCGCCCTAATACTAAGACACCCAAATGGGCTGCCGGACACAGCTGGCTACACACGATGCTCCATGCTGACTGCTCCGAATGCACTGAGGAACTCTGGGAGGAATGTGATCATCATCATCCCAATTTTATTTCACTGAGGTTACGTGACGGGCCTATGCTCACCCAGCAAATCAGAACACACCCAATTCTCAGCTGCTTGCACTAATCACTAGACAATGCTGCCCCCGCATGACTCACCACGCTGAAGGGTTGACAGCTCAGAATGAGGCTGGTTAGTAAGTGTGAATCACAGGGGCTGGACACCCGGGGCAGGCTGATCGATACATGCACCTCTACAAAAAGCAGCCTCTTCTGTGAGCAGAGCCAGGCAGGGAATATTTAACATTGATCTGACCTGTGAACGCGCTCTCTTCACAGAAAGGTGGGATTTCAGGGCAGACAGCTCCTTCTCCAAGACAAAGTAACCTCAGGCTGATTCAGGCTGTAGAGGCCAACATGCTGAAAGCCTCCCTTTTCAATACCATGAAGGAGACTAAATCTTGGCCCCCGGAGGGTTTCAGTCAGACAAGACCAGAAACAATGGGGGTGGGGGGGGGGGGTGGAGGAGATTAGGGAATATGTCTTAAAAGTACCATTTCAAGTATAGCCATATGATAGAACTTTCAGGGGAACTGAATCAACTTCCCAAAGAGGTGGGTGAATTAAAAAAAAAAATCTACAAAATTTTAAATCACCCAGCTTCAAGAATACAGAAAGCCTGTCCTAGGCTGGCATGTGTTTGGAAAGGAAGGGCAGGGCAACGGAAAAATAGACTAGGCCTCCTTCAGATTGCTTCTAGCTTCAGCCATTGGAGAACTCTGGTGTACTCGCAATCTGGTACCCACAACCCCTTCAAAGGGAGGCTGCAGAACTTCCTGGGTTCCTTGCCTTAGGCCTTGCTGTTCAAGATGCCCGTTCCATATAACTGCTGTGCGTATTGGTGGCATCCACAGTGCATTGCATACTAATAAAAGTTTGCAATACTGATCTGGCTCCCAAGCTAAAACCTGGACAACAGGTGCCTTAGAACACTAACATTTTCTACTGAGCCCCTTAGACTCCAAGACATCTGAGGGAACTGATGATTTATCTTAAATTCTTTGAATCTTGTTCTGAATCCTGGTGCAGTGGGAGAGATTGACTGATTTAGGGTTTGTCAAAGCATTATGGATCTCTCTCTCTCTACTCCAGGAAGCGTGTCTGTGTCATCTCCACGGATGAAGGCATGTGGTATTTAAGTTTTGGCATCAGAGCTATCTCATTCATGAATCTTTGGATAGCTAATCACACCCCTACACTTAGTAAACATGTGTTGCTTTGTCAGATCAAGGTAATTTGTTAGTATAGAGAGAGGATTTTTTAAAAGAATATCTCACACTCCAAACTTTAAAATAGAGACACTAACTAAAAACATGTCTGTATTTTTATAAGGCTTGGAATCAACACGATTTTGGCTGCTATCTGCTGACTACAGCAACAAATGAATTCCCCTTGTACAGGTCTTTGGACTCTTCCTGCTCTGGAGAAAGAAGTGCTACGCAATGGCTCTCACTCCAACTACACCCCAATGGTGAGGTTCAGAGCGAGAAGAGAGCTGCCACCATTTTTTGCTTAAACACTAATTTTGCTCTACACAGGGATTCAGACCAGTTTTGATCCTACTTACCCTTCTACTGGGCTTTCCCTCTTCACAGCACTTTACACACGTTCATCCCTACAATACCCTTACGCAGCAGAGAAGTATTATCAACTCCTCTTTACAGCTGGAGGAATAGACACAGTGACTCCTGGTCTGATTGTCAGAGGTGCGGAGCATCCTGAGACCCCACGGAAGTCAAAGGGAGCTGAAGATGCTCTGCATCTCTGAAAAACCTGGTTGTATGTGTCTGGCTCAAGGCCATGTCAGAAGCCGGATTAGAACGAAGGAGATCTTGGCACTAAACCTTGCGCTCAGATCGCTGGACCAAAAGCATCATACTAATACTCACCTATACACTACCTTCCAGAGGAGGATCTCGCAGCACATTATAAACGTGAACTGAGCCTCAGAACTCCCCCACCCCGCTGAAGTAGGGCAGGATTGCTATGCTCATTTTATACTAGGCAAATAGATGCACGGAGAGATTAACGCCTCATCAACACTTGGCTACCACAGGGTTAGCCCCACAGGAGATGGCAATGTTTGAAGCATCTTCTAATGCAGCTCTGGGCTGGCACAGCTCCCATGGTGCTGCACCGGGGCTCCGCACACAGTTAACGCTGGTGGAGCGGAGCCGGGGACGGGAATGGGAAGAGTGAGCATTTGCCAAGATTTCCCAGGGTTAGATGAGTTGGCCAGAGCAGAGCCAGGAGCCAGAGCCGTCCTCCTGACTCTCTGTCCTGTGCTTTAACCCACCAAGGACTCCTTAGAGGAGACAACCACATGCAGCTCTCCCTCGACTCCTGCCTTTGACTCTCCCCTCCCCCTCTATTCTGTGCTATTTATCGCACATCATCTGTGACCCTTGGTTGTATCTGTCTGTGTGATCCAATGGCCAGCGAATAAACATGCAGCCAACAACACAGATCAAAGCAGATACAAACGTCGAATGCCGATGTGATACTAACGCAGGCGCTGGCTGTCAATTTAATTTGCTCCTTTTCATCTCTCTCTGGGTAGAAGCAGACAGGCAAGGCCGCGTCCACTACTGTGCAATCTCTATTGCCAGCCCCCGCACCTAAAGATATTACTGCAAGTCATCAAACAAGCCGTAAGAATTACCATGCGTTTGGTTGATCTCGGAGTTGGAGGACAGGATGTCATCAGCCAGTTTCTGGGCAGTTGGCAGTACCTCGGTGTGGTGTTCTGTGATTAAATACTGAACAAACTTTTGTAGCTGGTCCCTGTTCATCTGGAAAAGGGTCTCTGAGATGGGAAGACGGAGTTTGACCTGCTCTGGCTTGCGGATCCTGTACAGCGAGAGCGCCACCACATGTGCGCAGTAAAAAATGTCCTTATTCCCGCAGCCGCACGTCACGGAAGTGATCTTGCAGCGGTCGAAGCTGATGGCGACTTTGTAGGTCATCTCTGGTTCTGTCGCCGTTGCCGGCTCTGTTACTGTCCCGCTCAGGTGGAATCCTGGGAGAGAGGGGGCGGAAAAAAATCAAGAAAGGCAATTTTAGCTTTGCAAACGGCCACCAACACAATCCCACTCTGGAACGCTGATGGTGTGAATATCTGCAAGCATCTGCGCATTCCAAAAAACAGCACCCAAAATGTAACTCTTTGGTGAGGACTGAGTCCACGGACTGTGTAATTATTTGTATTACTGTAGCTCCGAGGAGCCACAGTCATGGACCAGATCCCACTCTGCAAGCTGCTGTGCAAACAGAACAGACAGACAGTTCCTGCCCCAAGGAGCTTATAATCTAAATACAAGGCAAGGCAGGACAGACGGATACACGCAGATGGAGGGAACAAATGGGACTATACTGGTCAGCATGACCTCAGCAGCTTAACTGTGGTTAGGTTTTGGCAGGAGCCAGCGTGAAAGAGTTTTGAGGCGGCATTTGAAGGTGGATACTGAGATGGCTTTGTGGGTTTCTGGGGAGCGCCTGCCAAGCACGTGGCCCATCCTAGGAGAAACTACAAAGGTGTCTGAGAACTGAATGAGTTGGCAGCGGGCTGATCAGAGGGGAGCAGGGATAGCTCGATAGGTAGGATGCTGTCTCGTCCTGCCTCATTCCAGGACAATGACATGCTAATCAGTTACACTTTGGGTCCAAGAAACTGCCAGCTCTGCAGAACTCCGCCCCTGCACACCACTCCGTAATCCCCAGGTCCTGTCTCCGTGGCGTTCAGCTTAAATCATCCAAACAAAATATACAGCCGCTGCTTCAGAACGAATCTCCCTCAGTATGTGCCTGTTGCTATTGTCCCTTCCGGCTGGGGAGGACCTGTAACATACACTTCCCATTGGAAAGCTACAAACAGAGCTCTGCTTGAACAGATGCCAATCGGGTGGCTATACTCTGACACACACAAACACCCCTTCAGCCGATTTATTTAACAGCCAAGTCTAAAGAAAAAAGTAGAGCTATTCTGTGCAGTATCCATTCTTCCAAGCATCATCTCTGAATTCCCTCAAGGACACAGGGCCCAATCTTGCCAGCACTTACTCACACAAGAAAGCCCTGCGTGCCTGGTGTTGTCTTATTTAGGTGATCGGAACACACACGTTGAGATTAAGAGGAACCAGCCGATACGTTCTGTTTCCCCGACGAGGATGTATTTTAACACCATGCAGGTTCCTGTTCAGTCTCTCTCAACCAGCCAGGTTGCTTTCAGATATCACAGGAAAAACACGCTTTTCTAAAGGGCTGGAACAAACAATGCAGGGGACTGACCCTCCATCAAAAGCTTCCAGCTCGGCAGCATTGTCTGCTTCTCCGTGAACTTTAAACCCACGTTTGCTTGTTCAATGAATTACATCCCTCTCGGAGCTGGGGAACTGAGCTTCAATGGAATTTCTGTTCCACGGCTACATAGTGTTCTGCCTGTCAAGCACACTGCGTCAAACCCTTCATATCCACAGACACAGGCAGGGTTTAACTTTACTGAGCTGCACTGCCTAACCAAAATGCTCGTTTGTTAACTAGAGGAAACACACACATCTCCCAGGTCAACTGGGAAAAGGTCTGGTGGCTCTTAAAACCAAGAGCATCACCAATTCTAAGGAGCCGGAAGCAGAGGAATAAATATGCCCTGTTATTTGTGATCAAAGCACGACAGGTCTACATGGCGTGTTGCAAATGCCTCTGACACCAGGACCTCTCATGCCACAAATAGCCACCCCAATTTAGTAAGGAACAGGACACATAATTGAGCCTCAGACATGAAAATGAAAGACAGGATCTGCCAGAGAAAATGGGTTTTAGGGAAGGAAGGTCTTTTTGTGCATGGCAAGGAGGGTGCATCAAACAAAGGGGTGTGAAGTTGTGGAGAGAAGATTGTACATTAATCCATCAGCTTTTGAAATTAAGATGGTAGCTAAGAAATCCCAGTGCCTGTCAGGGAGCTCTTTGCACAAGAAAGCTACCAAAGGAAATGAACCACCACACTTGGCTGTGATAGAGCCTCCCAGCAGTGTAACTCCCTGCGCTTCACAAACAAGGCATTTGGCCTTTCACCTCACAGTGCCCCCACACGCCCAGGGAAGAAGGTAAAGATTACGGGCCAACATCTGCAGAAGAAACTTGTGATTCTGTGGGCCCAACCTGAGGCAATTTTTCAGGGCTCCAACTGGAACCAAGTGCAGAGCACCCATCTTCCAAAAACCAGACACCGTTTAAGGTGTCTCATGCTGGGCACCCAAAATCACTAGTCACTTTTGGAAGTCCTGGCCAATAATCCTTGCCTACCTTGGTGGGAGAGCAGCAGGGAAGGGTGCTAGGAGGCACAATGAATGAGCTGCCAAGTGTATTTAGTTCGTCTCCTCCCTGCTCCCCCTCTCCCACCAAAAACAAAGGCACAGGAAAGTTAATTGACTAGCCCAGGGTCACCCCATATGCCAATGTGGGAGCCCAGTGTGGTTCTCCAGAACCCAACTTGCAGTCCCGTGCACCTCGACCACAGTCCTGGCCTCCCTCCCCAGGGAGGATGCTCACTTTGCTTGTGTCGCCGGAGCCCTATTAAGAACCTATTTCAATGGAAGCCTCCCCAGGGCCTCCCATCCCCCTGAAGCAGGCGGCAGACGGCTGAAAGGGTTACAATTAACGACGAGAGAGAGAGATTAAAATACATTAACTGCATAAAACCCTTGTGCATTTGCCAACCCTCACAAAGACTTTCTGAGACAAATTCTACCAGAGGTTTTTAATAAATGGCATAAAAACCGGCTATTCACTGCCAGTCTCTTTAAAGCAAGGCCAAAACCCACATTCGAATCTGATTAAGTGTCAAGGACGCCTGCTTTCACTTTAGAACCCGGGGGAGAAAAAAAATAGACCCGTTCAGCAGAGCTCTGCCATTTGGAGCGACTAAAACCCAGTCCACGTGGTCGATAAAAGCAGCTAATTTGGTAACATTCAACTTCAGAAATAGGCAGGATAGAGCAGGCTCCCTCTGTCTCTCATTTGCACTCGGGACTGAGTGTGGTGTTGAGATCTAAGCGGAAAGCCAGAGGGGGCAGTGTATTAACTAGCCCCTAACTCCACACGAATCCATTCTGGCACAGCCGTGCCACAGAAATCCCCAGGAGAACCCCCAAAGTGTTTATGTTTTACCACATCTTCGGTCTGCGGTACTTGGCCAGCTTCTCAGTTTCACTGCCAGCTCCTTTCAGTTTATTTTTTGAATGAGTTAAAAGGACGTGAAACAAAGTTCTTTCTAATTAGAAAAACCCCAAACTATTAGCTATAAATGCTGCCTTAAACGCTTGCTTTGCAGGGACCTTGAGGCAGGGCATCATCAGTTAACTGGTGTAAACCCAGAGGAACGCCACCAACTTGAGAGAGCTACTTACTTTATACCGGTACAACCGTGTCTGGAATCTAGGTATTTGAGTGTGAGTTTAACACGTGTGAAAGCAAGAGTGTGACTGCACTGGATGCAAGCTTCTTGCACTAACCACTCTCCAAGCTGCCTCCATTTTGAGCAGTGGCATTTCTGGCCCTGACCAGCCACTACTGAACAGCGCTGGTGGTTTTGTGAGGAGCGAGAACGGGGTGACTCACGTTCACTTGGGATCCAAGTCATAACTTGACCCCCACGGTTGTGTCTCCACCATGACATGGAATTACGGTTGCTGCCTGACCTCTCTCGGCGAGCCTTGGTCACGATCTGGCCACTAGTGGACCGAAAGCCAGTACGTTCCACACCCGTGGTGGAAAGCCAGGCTGAGGGCTTGGTCTCCAGCCTCTGCATAGAGACGCTGGACCAGGAAACAAACAGGCAATCTATGCTGAGAAACTCTGTAGCTGTTCTCTGCATACAAGGTGCCAATCCAACAGAGACCCTGAGGAGCATCGGACCCTCCATCTCCTGTCTGCTACTGAAGTGATGCTAAGGAAAAGAGTGAGCTCAGTTCAGGTCCTATATTTTTATAGCAAATAAGACCATTTAATATCTCGGCATCTGCCTAGTTAATCTGGTGCTAGAGCCTGAAGTGTCAGTTTAGATTCTAGCTGTCAAGGCAGCAGGTCTATATAAAATAAACTAGAAGCGCTAAACAAAATATTTATCATAAGCTTAGCTGGAAATTAAACACGGCTAAAGAGAGGAATTGGACATGGCGGCAGTTATTTGGGAATATTTACATTAGCGCTAGGAAAACCTGCAGGTCCCCACAGTTCCTTCGTGTTCTGTAAGCCAGTGGGAGAACCGTCCAAGCCTAATGCAAGGGGAAACCCCTCCTGATCCAGACAGCGCAGCAGCAAGGCTGGGGACTCACCAGGCTGTCATGGCGCCGGCTCCCACTGCCCCCACTCCTGCAGGCAGGAATTTGAAGAGAGGGTGGTTGCTGTAGGGATGAGGAGCTCTGGAATTAGGGAGCATTAGTTAAAGGATACAGCTTTTGCTTGGTCTATTGATATAATTCTCTATTTAAGCACCTATCCCTGGCTCCCAACATATAATGTTGCTGCCCAACAATGCAACACTTACTTGCTACAGGTACAAACCCCTAGTAACCCCACAGTCAAGACCCTACGACCCATATCCCACTCCCCTCTGCAAACATTGCCTATTCAACGTATGCCATCATCTCATCTTCTGCTATTTGGCGAATGTCTTTTTAATGGCTGCTGGGTAGTCAGCTAACTTACGTGGCAGAGTTGTATGCATTCCACTTTGACCACAACATAGCAGAATTCTCTTGCTGCAAATGGAGGGGCTCGATCATGCTGAGAAATGGACACGCTACAAAATAGGTCATTTTGTTTCCCTTTGTCATTTTGTTTCCATGCTTGAAACTGGAGCAGGTAATGCCGAAGAGACCTATATTTGGCTCTGTGTTCTTCCCCCGCAGTTCAGTTTAAGAAGTTCCTACAGTTGAATGCTTATCTAGGACTTTATCTTCTGTTCCAAGTACGCATTTAACACAAACTAACTTAGTGTCTGATTTGCTGCCAGCACAGTGACTGTGCCAGAATTTGAAAATCATGAAAAAATTAAGTCTCTCAGTCATAATTAAGGTCTTGTCAAATTTCATCCAACCTTGACTTGCCTAAGAAACAGCTACAGTTTCTCATAACCTGCTTCCTCCCTGCCCCCATCACAACACCTCAAATATTTATACAAAGGCTCAAAATACTATGGCTACTTCCCAATTTATAACACACACAAATTCATGCCCCGTACATACACAGATTCATCAAACCTGCTTCAGCAGGTCACTGCTAGGTCACAGAGTGGTTAAGGGTGTTTAAACAAGGTGTGTATAAAGTATGTACTAAGCAGAGCTACAAATGTTTAAATCGTACAGTAGATCTCCTTCCTAAATAAGCTCTATTTACCTAACAAATGGATTGGGGATAGTGGCCATATGAAGCCGAAACACTTAAACGTCCTGCACAAGGGCTCTAACCTGTTCGCAGAATCCAGGAGAGAGAAATTCCCCTTTCCCAAACTGATCATAAGTAGCTGGCTTTGTGCAGCAGGTTTACTCTGCTATGACATCTGCAGAATAAAACAAATTCAGTATAGGATAGAGTGGAGTTCCATCTCTGTAGTTTCTAGCAAGCTCTCACTACGTGTATGTACAGTCCCTACCACAATGGGATCTAGCAGAAGATGCATATTCACCTGGGGTTTGATTTCCTGGCCAGGAGGACCCAGGAGTATCATGATCTGGACATCAGGCTAGGATGAGGTTCTCTTTCTGTTCCAAACAGCAGCCCTTCCATCCTGTTAAGGTGCAGCTCTGTCATGGATGCTCTATACAACAAAACTTGACTGTGTTCTGACACAGTCGTGAAGAATCGAGCCAGCTAACTTTCACCGTGTGTTCAAACATCGGAACCTTTGAAAGTGAGACAAGACCACTGAGGTGTCAACACAAGTGCCCTTAAAGGCCATGCTAACTCCCTTGATCTGTAGATCTATCCAACCAAAGATGCTTAAACTCCTCCAGTTTCACCATCATCAGTGGAGACCTTCACCAGAGTTCTGCAAACACAGCCATCTGCAGCTGAACTCATTCATGCTACAAATTCAAAGACAGCGGAAGTCAGAAACCGCCAAATTCTCTTATTTTGTAGATCTCAAAAATGAAGAAAATCTGGAAGTTCTGAAAATTAAATTTGGCAAGATCTTTACAAAAGACTCTCTAATGGTGGGATCCTTAACAAATTCATTTAAAAACACAAAATATAAAGTTGACACACACAGATCACGTTTATCAAACTTAGAATGTGTGTTACTTTAAAACCGCCAAGCCGACTGTCTTCAAGTTTGGATTATATTTCAACCCCCAGAAGAGATACAAAAGTAAGCAAATATATAAAAATCTGAAGTTTCTACCTTAAGAGAACTGGGAATTACCCAGGTGCAAAATTTCTGAGCAGAACATACAGAGAATGTATGTTTTGATGCCTGTACAACTCCAATACAGCTCAACTGATTTTGCTCAAATTTTCCAAACCGAATTCACCTGAGAAAGCATAGGAAGCTGCAGTCCAAGAAACAAGCGTAACCCATGCTTACTCTGCACGCCCTCTAGAGTCTGAGCCGCATACAGAGGTTGGAAAAACGTGAGGAGAAGCTGGTAAAGTACCAGACTTGGACTCTGGAGACCTAGGTTCAGCTCCAAGCTCTACCATAGACTCCGCGTCACTCCCTGATTAAACAGATTTAAACTGTTATCCCCCTTTGGAACATGTGTTCTTTGATTTGCTAGATCTTGCAGGACAGCATGTGCAGTTGTCTCCCACAAAGCAGTAGCACAATCCCGTTAGTCAGCATGTATCAAGGCCCAACCATTCCCAGAATTTGGCACAGGACCAACATGCACTGCCTGACAGAAACCAAGCTCCGGAAAATGGGCTAACTTGTTACAGCACAGTTCTAGCCACTCTGGGATTCAGATTCATGACACCTGGGTACCACAGGGTCAAGTCACTTTGCTGCTTCGCTGCCATGGCTGGGACCGAACAAGAGCCAGCTGACGGGGAAATGCTGACCCAGCTGCCTCTCAGAGGCACTTCAGTGTTCCGCAGAGACTCCCTCCATCACAGAGCTTAAAGTGCTCTTCTCGGAAGCGTCGCTCCTGCGTAAAAGCAGGGAAGTTAGCATCTCTGCGGTGTCCAGCACGTAACCCCCTTTGTTCCCCTGAATGAGACGGACACTTTGGACACTAGTTTGAAATGACAAGATGAGATTGATTTATTCACACGCACGTGCACACACACACACACACACACACTTTGCTACCAGGCTGGTACGTTAAACTGTCAAGTAACTGCATAGCTACCAGGCCAATATTCTGGGAAAGCACCTTCAAGATCAATATTAGTAACCGAAGAGAAAGCCAATATATGCAGCTTCCAGAAACCCTCAGTAATTTCTCTTTGCGCGCTGGCCAACGAAGAGCGGCTGCTGGTGTGGGCAGCTTCACAGCCTCTCTCCTTCACTCTTACAAAGCACATCATCTTATCCCATGCGCCCAGCTCCCAAGAACCCACATCTAATCAGACTAACCCAATTTCAGATCTGCGTTTGCAGCACAACAGGCCGCTGTCCAATTACCAAGCTGACTGGAAAGCAGGCATGTAGTAGTGATAAATGGACGAGAAGGCATGCATCATACGGCTTTTCCTGGATGAGGTTGATTTGGCAGCTGCTGGACTTTAGCCTACCCTCTGTCATCAGCCTTTTCTGTCCTACCCCTCCTTCCCCCCGAGATGCTGGGAGCTAAGGTCAATTCTGGGGCAGTGTGCTGCTATCTGCAGAAGGACTTGCCTGTGGATACGCAGATGTTTTGCAGCATGCAAGACTGTCAAGACTCCCAACCTTCAGACAGACAAATACTTGGAAAAACAAATGGGAAAGAAGACATGGATATTTATGGGACTCAGCAGATGCGTCCAGGCTTAGTTGCAACCCTCAACACGAGTCGTATAAACAAGGTTAACGTGACCCAAAATATTTCAGAATTTCCAGGCTGTCGCGGGAAGGTATTTTAAACTAAACTGAATCCAGGCTCCTTAGTGATTTTAATAAACACACACTGACTGCAGCTCAAGCTCATAGTGGAAAAACCATTTGTTTTTCCATGGAGTGAAACCAATAACTAGCAATGAATAATAATTGCAGCACTGAGTGTTATTTATAACCCACTCTTGGTCACATTTCCAAGATAGAAAACACAACAGCAACATTCCCAGGGTTAACCTAAACCAGTCAATATTTGTCATGGATACACACGCTCTGTAGAGAGATCTCTGGGTGCGCGCGTGCAGTGAGAAAGGGAGGTTAGCAAACACTCAGAAAGCTTTCTAGCTAATAGATCAATTGCTCCAGTCAACTGAAATTGACAATTGCTCTGTCCCTGACCTTGCAGTTGGAAAGAAGATGAGCTCGTGAACTCATTTGCACATGACAATGCTCCAGCAAAGTGGATCGTCTGCCTCCAATAGTAATGGAGAGCACTTCTCCGCACAGCCCTCCCAGGCTCCATTCAAACAGCACAGGGATGGCCTTTTGTTCGGCAAGTGCAAGAAAGACTCCGCTGAAGATGTGTGCAATTAAACCCACTTTTCTTGTTGCTCTTTTGATTGCCCAGGATTCACAGAGGCACCCTAGGCAGGTGTTGCCACACACAGAGAAAATGTGTCTTTTCAGCAAAAAACGGAAAGAGAAAAAGCTGAATCAATTGTAATTTCTCTCTGGCAAAACACAGAATCAGTGGTTAGAGATCCAATTAGCGAAGAGATGGTTCATATGAATTTCAGCCTTTTCCCTTGGAAAGCAATTTCCTCCTGTGACTAATGGATGGCGTAGGCAAAGGGGCTGCAATCGGGTGAGACCTTATCGTGCAGGTCCCTTGCATGGTGTGGGAGGCCAGCTCTTTCCTCTGCTGCAAGAACTTGCTTTATTTATTTTACATTTCTTTCTTTCCCCCTCTCCTTAACACCCAACAAAGCAAGATCAAGATTCTCTGAGCAAATAAGGCATTAAGCTAATACCTTGAGGAATTGTGTGTGTCAGCAAAACCTCAGGAGAGTAACAAAGGGATGAGGCTGAATTAGACGGGTTCTGTTTGAATGTTATCCAACGGGCAGTGGAACAGGCAACACATACCATCTTTACACGTGTGTACACACACACATACACACGCACACGGGTCCAATAAACAGAAAGCACAGACAATTGCAGACCTGGGAGAGAGACTGCAATCTGAGAGGGGCGGAGGTAAAACGGAGAAGATGTAAGTAGACATGTTTGTGCTAGAGGTCATGGTAAGCTTCTCTGAGCAGCTGAGTAAGCTGGAGGGACGCTCTCCTGGCCATCTGCTCCTATCCCAGAACACCTCCTGCAAATCAAGAGTCAATCCATTGGTTTCTATTCCTGTTAACCTCTAATCAGCCACAAGGGCCCTTCTCTGCTTTGCTCTTTATCCGCGCCAGCTAATGCGTGAAGTGGCCTTCGCTTCCCATCTGTTCCAGCATTAGTAGAGTTAAAGAACAATGAAGCTCTCCTGTCCCGAGCATTCACATACACAGATGCCCTTGTATTAACTCCTTTTTCCAGTGTTTCCCACTATTATCCACACAAGATTTTGGGTGTTTGTTTATTTAGAAGCCTGAAACCAAGCTCTTCTTTTCTCTCCAGGCCTTGGAAGCTTTTCAGTGAGGTCTGTACGCCAGGACAATGTTACACATCAATGACATTTTCCCAGAAAATTCAAGTGAAGATCGGACTCAGATTGTTCCCTTATCTTGCCCAACCCCCAGGCTCTTTGTCGTCTGCTAAAAATCTGGGCTGTCTCTCCTTCCCCCACTCCCCAAAATCTCCTGCATCATCCAGAACATCCATCAGTCGTCCTGTAGACAAATGGATTTTTAATCTGCCCAGACGTGCAAATCAGATGGTCTCCTGCTAAGATGACGCAGATTTGCAATAATGTTTGGAAGGAAAAAATTCACAAAACCTAACAAACCTTGGCTGCAAAATGGATTTCCTTTCCTAATTTCAAGCCTGATGAACTGCACTAGTGTATCAGCAAAGCAAGCTGCATCGGAAGATCTGCTTTGTGGTGGTACAGACAATACACAAAATTTGGACAAAGGAAAAATATAGCAAGTCTTCACTAAGGTGTATCATATGCCTGCGTAATACTAAAACGTGACATGCAGTCAAGCCTGTGTTCCATGTTGCAGGACTAACATTTCTAACTCATGGTGATGTCTAATCTGAAGAACAAGAAGCCTTAATACCTAGAGAAAACAAAAACTAACACTGCTTTGTGTAGTAAGTTTCTACAAAGAGCAGGGGAATATGTCTGCTTTGAATCAAGGCAATATAGAGTATTTGTGTGCTTGCAGATCACCACAGCTCAGCCTTCTCTTGGCTTTCATTAACGGATGCATCGGAAGGCTGAATGCCTAATCCAGTCTCGTAAATTCACACAAATACCTTATTCTGCCATTTTTCTCCAAAAATGCATTTGGTGCTACCCTGGTTCGCTACAAGCATTGAGATGTCATAAATGAATTTTTTTTTTTACCTCAGGTACGAGTTCCAGTAACCAGGTTCTGTTTTACACTGATCAAGATTGCAAAAGGGAGCAAGCCAAGCTCCAAATTTTTACTATATGCAAGAACCCAACCCAAGAATCACACAAAATGTCAACACACACATAGAGGGCCAAATCATGAGGTGGTGTAAACTGGCATAGCTCTACTGACTTCAATGGAGCTACCCAGATTTACACCAGTTGAGGACCTGGCTCACAATACACGAAAGGTTTTTAATTAGAAACTGCTTGTTATCAATCCACAAAATCATTACCGCTACAGCATACCTGATCTTCAGCGTGTTTGAAACCTAATGACATTCTCTGCGTGGCCTTTTTAATATGGTGATTCATGCATACGCTACAGAATGCTTCAGTACCACAAAAAATAATCCAAAACGCTAAAGCAAAGCGCCTACCCATGTCTGATTCCTTTTAAAAAACAATGGCATTGTTTTTACTGATGATCCAAATCAAGCAAAAACTAGACCTTTTTGTTAATCCAGCAAACCTGAACTGCCTGGGGTGGCAGGAATTTCAAACCCCAATCCAATTAGCACAGGGCTTTCAATTTTATTATAAAACAATTGAATCAAACCCAGCCGCCCTGGCTGTCACTGCAACTGAGTCACACCTGCAGTATGCAAATACGGCTCAATAGTCCATGTTCATATTTGCTTAGGGAATCATAGAGGGCTAAAAGCAATCAGATCTCATACGGCAGCTCAGAGGAGCTGTTCTTCAGGGGGAAAACCCCTAGCGTCAGCAACTCTGTCTGAATAAAAATTGAGTTACATCTGGATAATCCTGTTAATCGGGCATAGTCTCCTTGTACCCATTGTCCCAGTCTCCCAGTTTACGCTCTTGTCACTATGTACCCTCTGGTAGGGAAAGAAGTTACTTCAGAGCATGGTAATGTCCTTTTCATTCTATACACTCATTCTCATTGGTGACCTGCTTTTCGGAGACACAGCCTCCCTACTGTGTCTGCAAATTTACCAGGCCTTTTGTTCTCTTTACAGGTTTATATTTTGCCTCTAACCAGAGCAGTGCCTTGGTGACAGCTTGTAAGCATAGCTGAAAATGAGAGGGTTGGTCCAGTTCTGCATATGGGGATGTGCAAATGGAAAACAATTTAGAATTAAAAACACTATTAAATAAGATGTTGTCGTCTTCAAATTGCAGCTGCCATTGCCAAGATCACAAGAGTTCGGGATACGATCGTCTCTGCTGCTAGGAAGGGGAAATAACGTCAACCATTGTTACAATTCAAAATGCACTGGAAAATGCCAGCTCCAAGGAACAGGATGCTGGAAAGCACTGAAGGGTCTGATATTGCTAGACAAGAATACAGTGTTAAATGCGAGCGCGCACACACACACACACTCGAAGGAAATAGTGTATGATGCAAGAGTATGAAAGCGAAGAGAAACAGAATTATGTGATAAATGTCACTTCTTACACACTTCGCAGGTCAACTGCACTCTGCCCATTAATGCACCTTAAGACTAATTCTGCTATTCGGAGCAGTTTCCAAAGAGCTACCCTTAAAAAAACCTAATACATGCTAACCAAGCCTCCATGAAAGCCCTTCTCCCACACACAACAAAATAAAGGGCTCAGAGGTGTACGCCCAGTAGCGGGGGAAGGGTCCAAGGTATTGTGACCCGTTGGGATCAGGAAGGGGTATTTTATAGCAGTGAAGAGGAATGGATACCACCCTCTGCAGTTCCCATATCAGACCGTAAAACAGCAGCACTTCAATATACGAGAAAGCTCTCTGGTATGGTTTTCCTGGCCCTCCAGAAGCTTACACAGGTAGCCCTGGTCAACACTAGGGGGAGGGAATCAATCTAAGATATGCAACTTCACCTACGAGAATAGCGCAGTTGAAGTCGACATATAATGGATCGAATTAAAATTATTTACTTTGCATCCTTGCAGCTCGCCGTGGCTCCCCCGTCAACTTTGCTTCCACCTGTCTCTGAGCTGGAGTTCAGCAGTAGACAGGAGAGCGATCAGGGATCGATTTATCGTGTCTATACTACACGCGAGAAATCGATCCCGATAGATCGATCACTACCCGCCAATCCGGCGGGTAGTGTAGACGTATCCTCAGACAAGAAGCAGTTGGCAGCCTAGATTTACATGAAGAGCTGGTCAAAATTTCTCAAAAGGAGACATTTTTTCATTTAAAAAACGTCCTTTTACAAATATGAAGAATTTTGCAAGAAATTACTTCTTAAATATTTTGGCAACATTTTATCAAAAAATAGTGGCTACCAAAAATCCAGCTTTTGGCAAAGGAAGAAGTTCACTAACCACGTCGATAATTGTTTTAATAACATTTTGAGTAAAAATTTCAGTTCATATTTTTCACAAAACAAATTAAGAAAAACCAAACCCCAAAATGGACACGGATCTGTTTTGAGGCCCACAAGATGGAAACGTCTGCAAAAATTTCAACATTTCTATAGATGTTTTTCCAGCCAGCTTTGTTACAGAGCATAGTACCAAACACATTTTTATTATTTAAGACTCTTTGAAGTCTTTTTTCTACAATATCCATGTCACATCAAGAACAGCAGGAGGTGGCTTGATTGGCCTGTTTCAAATACACTACACTTCACACTCATGCTCAGTAATCTTTATACCACTTGCCTCACCTCAGGGTGGATTAAAAATCGATGACTTTAAAAATAAATCAAAATATCAATTCGACCTAAGTTATGCTACTCCAGCTATGTGAATAACGTGGCTGGAGTCGACACACAGCTTAGGTCGACTGACCTCGGTGTCTTCACAACGCTGAGTCGGCAGGAGACTCTCTCCGATCGGCTTCCCTTATTCTTCTTAGAGAACTGGAGTACCAGGGTCGACAGGAGAGCGCTCTGCCATCGATTTAATGGGGACTCACTGGACCCGCTAAATCGATCCCTGCTGCATCGATTGCAGCAGCATCCATCTCCCCGGTAGTGGAGACAAGCCCTTAGTTGAAGTGCTAAACCAGCTTTTGACAGCACAATCCTCTTCTGGTGAAGAGAGAATATTTCTTCATTTCAATTTATTCTACTAGTTCAGGTCAATGACCAATTCATTCAATGGGAGCGAAGAAAGCAGAAAAGCTTGTTTTTCTCTTCCAGTCTATGAATAAAAACTACGTATGAGAGGATGAGATCTACTAGTTCTAAAATCTTGAAGGACATGGTGACCAGAAACAATCAGTTCAATTCATTAACTACAGGTGGCACTTCCTTTGTTTAATACATCAGTTAGATTTAAATGCAAGGCATGTTTTGAAAAACTTTTTGATAATCTTTCTTATGTATCCAACACATTTCATTAATTATGGGGCATTTTTAATTTAATTTGAATTTCCATCTAAACAGAGCTTGAAACCATCACAAGTAAAAAATTAATCAGGTAAATTAGACATGTATTATTCACTATTTTCTAACATAGTAAATATGCAAAAATTAAGAATCTGAATAAATGTAAATTAAACTATATAACTGCTTAAACAAATATGCATAGATATGGTGTATCACCCTGGTCCTCAAAAAGAGACAACAAATATAGTGTAAAGGCTGTATTTAGTTGCAAACCAACATGTGTTAATGGTTACCAACCAATGAGAATTAATCTTTCTTCAGGAAAATAACTAAAAAGTATAAATGCAAAACACAATTGAAATCCATTATTTAAATCAAGTTACACACTTGATTATTTAAATAATGATAAATATCAGTGATTTAATTCATTTTGATTTAAATCAATCCCCCCTACCCCACCTACACTATTTCTCAATTTATATTTAGAAAATTTTGCTTTTCCTAGCTGTTAGTTTGATTTCTGCACCTTCAGTTCTCCAAAATCAGAGTGAGAAAAGTGGCTCTGATGCAGGTAGGGGAATTATATTTTGTCTACAATGAATCTACCGGGTCCTGTGCAGGATTGTACCTGTCCGGATCTGGGGAAGAGGAAAGTGTGGGAGAGTGGAGAGAGAGTCATCCAAAATCTACCTTAGTCATGTGGCTAGTGAAGTCTCTGTAAAACAGAGGCCTAAAAGGAAAACTACATGTCTGCTGTATGCACACTGAGCAAGGTATCCCACTATCCTCACGATGGAGAAATACACGGACAGAGCCTACGGCACAACAGTTCTGAGCTGCTCAACTGAAAGGGGTACACCTAATGTTTTCTATAGCCATCAGTTAATTATCGGAGCATTTCTAGAAGGAAATAATTTGCAATTCCACCTTCCTCACAAACCTGTGGTGCTGGCCCCTACTGGAGTCAGGATATCAGACTAGATGGAACCTAATGTGACTCAGAACAGCTGATGCAACGTTCATCCACTCCAATGAAAGAGGTGAGTTATCAGATTTGCATATGGTGGAGAGAGATTTGAACTGTCCCTTGCAATGAGAGAGAGCTGGGAAGCAGGACCATTAAAGGGAAGGCTTCATTAACATTTCTTTTATAAAGCCCATTGATAATCCAACTATAAATATTCTCTTTTCAAGAGAACTTGGCCTAGCAGATCTCAGCCAAACACTTATTTATACTTGTAAAACCAGAAGAACTTTGAAAAATTAGTTTGACTCACTCTGATGATGGGAGTCCCCTCCCGCACCCCAAAAATACATAAAAATAAAAATGAGTGGATTGCAAAAAAAAAAAAAAAAAATTAAATTCATTTCTTTTATTCAAATCTGAAGATCTGCAGCCTATTAGGGCTGGTCTACATGGGACACAAAGTGACCTTTATTCCAGGGCACAGTGTCAACTCTGAGAGCTATTCTGGAATAATTTATCCTGCAACGGATCATCTGGTCAATTTCACTGTGTAGACAAATGCTTATCCATAACATGAGTGTATCTGGCTGGCACAGTTTGTCTGGCAAATCTCCCTCTGTTAGCAGGCACTGATACTGCTGGGTGGCTGCAGGCTCTGACAACTCATCAGGGCTGGTGGTGTGTTACTCCATCGGGATAAGGAAAGTGGGAGTAGCTCTGGAGAGACAATCTAGCTTGAGTATTTTAGAGGAAGGGCCCTAGAAGCAGCCAAACGTGGTTTAAGCTGAATTTTATCTTATTGTTAATTTCTGTGTTTGGAAACCCCAAACCAAAGAAGGCGGGTGAGTCTGGACTCTACATTGTTTGTGGATCACGTGGAGAAGGTGCTTTCCCCAAACTTCTTTCAACCAGCGAGGCAGTGCTGGAGGAGTTCTCCACAGGAAACAGCATAGGCCTGTGTCAAGAGCTTTAGGTGCTCCATTCTCCAGGCTTTGAATGCCACATCAAGGTCTGCGTCCTGGTATTCCAAAACTTCCATGGAACTGCTCCAAACCACCCAAGAGACCCCGTTCTACTGTGACTTCCCATGGACAATTACTTTCCACTAGTACTATCTGCCTCAAGAGGCAGTCTTCTCAGTGCAGGAGACCACACTTTCGGACAGCTGGACCAAGTCTGTGGAATCCACTGGAGATAAGGCCCCCAAATTTTGCCACAGTTAGAACCAACTGCAGATACACTTCTTCAGATGTGCCTTCCTGCAACAACTACTTTGATTTAAGAAAACCGCAAAGAAAACCAACAATTGCAGCTAGAGAAAGGATTTAGGCACTAGATAGGGAAGACAACACACTGTGCACGGTGCTAGGAGGGGCACTTGCAGTTGGTGGTAGCCGCTTTAAAGGGGGGGGGGGTCTCCCAGGCTAGGATCCGAGTGCGCTCAGGGCCTCC
This sequence comes from Chelonoidis abingdonii, assembly GCF_003597395.2. Classification (NCBI taxonomy): domain Eukaryota; kingdom Metazoa; phylum Chordata; order Testudines; family Testudinidae; genus Chelonoidis; species Chelonoidis abingdonii. Next base: position 3,711,461 of record NC_133775.1, read on the forward strand.
TTGCCTCCTCCATGAGGTATTTGCAGAGGCAGAATTCCCAGGACTCTCTGGTCGTAGATGGGAAAGACTTACAGATAACACAATTCGCCGAGACGTGCACCTCGCCCAGACAGTTGGAGAAGGAACGAGGACAGGAGACATCGTTCTTGAAACCCGGGATTCTGGGCTTGTGAAGGGTTGAGCCTCCCAGACCAGGGAAGTTACACACCATACTACACAAACTTATTTAACTAACTCTATAAAGTACCATAAGCTATCTACAAAGCACGGAACAGCTCTCTTGGCATGCTAAGCGCGAAGAAGGAACGGGGGTTCCGACTCAGGCCATGTGGCATTAGGAGGGAACTGGAGCGGTGTCAGCCCACTCTGCCCCTTATATCCTCAGCAGGGAGCATGAGGAAATGCACTACACAAATGCGGTCAACGGACACTGCTTGGAAACGCTTCCAGACGCAGGTGCATGGCGCACATGGGCACCCACATGTGGCGTACACATAGGGTATCCCTCGAAGAACAACGTCTACATCACAGAAGTACGTGCAGGGAGAACGGGGCTGACTGTGGCTGGGAAAACTGTTGCAGCACCAGCAAAATAAGAACATGAGTCAGACTGAGGGGGAGTCAGCCATTTACCAACCAAAGGACTGATTTTCACAGCAGGAAAACAAACACACACACACACGAGTGTGATGCTCTGATACCGCAGTTATGAATGAGAAATCAGCCCCAAGAAGAAAGCTTCCTTCACACACGTCAGGCCCCAGCCTGCAGGCGGGTGTCCTCAATTCCCATTGAAGTTAAAAGGAGTTGAGGATGCTCAGCAACGCGCAGGATCAAGCGCAAAATTATGAAGACAAACAGGCGATGGGCAGGATTCTGCAAACTACGCCGTGGCAGTCTCATCTCGTGCAACATCAAGGAGACACACAATTCCAATGTAGCCAACCGCATTAGAATAAAGAGCTTGGGACTCTTATGCAGCAAGATCAATGAAATTCATCACAGCATTCACACCGAACATTCCTCCACAGAGAAAATTCCCAAACTTCAGGAGTGGACGACTAACATGGGTACTACAGTAACATCGAAAAGAAATGAGAGAGTCCCAAGCAAGGCAATGGTTGAACAGTTCAGCGAGCAGAGTTTGGATCATGTTTGGTTAGCAGGAAATCATCTATTTCTGCCCCCAATACACAGTGTTGCAGCCATGCTTTAAAAGCAAGCAAACTTGACTCTCATTGCTCCAGTGTGACCCTTCAGGGTAGTCAGGGGTGGTACTGACAGGCTTTAAAAGTTGGAATCTTTGCCAGCCCATCCCTGGTGGAAAAGAAGGCTACTGTGACAAAGCCTCGAGGAAGAAACCAGCTTCTTCTAGAGAAGAAACTTGAATTGGAGAAGTATGCGGGGGGGGAGGGAGGGGGCTGAAACCTACTGGAATGCATCAGCTCTATTTTATATTGAAAGGTCAATCTTACTCCATTGCGTAGCAGTCTTCAGAATAATAAAAGGCTATAAACAGATAACCAGTGAAATCTGATCCATCACTTCTTTGTGTTGGAGGCAGTTTACCGGCTGCCTCCCTAAAACTCATGTTTCTGATTAAAAACATCTGATTAACAGATTTTTGCTGGAAAACATTGTTATTCAATACACAGACTATACCTCAGTCGCCTTCCTTTGCTTTTGGTGCAGTGCAAACATCTAAAATGACACCACATATTGACCAGGTCTATCACGGGGGGAATACGGCTATAACACATACAATAGAACATTTTTAAAACCTGTGGCAGACAACTAAGGAAAGAGGTTTGTCCTCGCTAGAGCCGATAAAAAATACACAGAAAAAGAAGAAGTGAGTTACACAGCTAAAGCAGAAGCCATAAAACTAAAGGGAAGGGGGGGGGGTTTTGGAATTGTGTAGAGAAGCATTTTGCAATGTTCTCCTCCCCCACCGTCCTTAAGATATCCACAGTACGACATGAAATATTTTTGGCAAGAGAAGTAGATTCTCCAACTTCCAAGCCCACAGATGTCTCTTAGTCATTAAGTCTTTTTATATATTAAAAATATATATAAATAAAAACCAAAAGGAAAAGAGAAAACCCTGCAAAAAACTCAGCCAAATATCCGCTGCTTGACTGAAATATAATTTGAAAGTCCCACAAATTCATTTAATCTTCCTAGGCTATCCCGAAACCCTTCAGAGCTCTAATCTCTTGCCATTTTGGCCCTTTTTTTTAATAACTCAAATTAGTCACAGCTCCACAGCAGAAGACATATAACAGGGATAACAGGGATAACAGAAACCTGGAGGAATAGTACTCATGACTGGAGTACAGGTATTGAAGGCTATGTGCTGTTTAGAAAAGACAGGAAGAAAGGCAAAGGTGGTGGAGTAGC
>NC_133775.1:3716572-3743709 GCF_003597395.2 Chelonoidis abingdonii
TGCTGGTGGATTCTCTGCAGCTTGAGGTCTTCAAACCACAATTTTGAGGATTTCAATAACTCAGTCATGGGTTAGGGGTTGTTATAAAAGTGGATGGGTAGGGTTCTGTGGCCTGCCTTGTGCAGGAGGTCAGACTTGATGATCATATTGGTCCCTTCTGACCTATGAGTCTATGAGACACCACACACACACAACATTTATTTTGACTTGGCATTTGAGCAACCAAACTCAGTGACACTCTGCATAACAAAACAGAAACAGATGGGCGACCATGTCTCCATTTGCTGCCGTATAGGGGCTTCATCCAAGATCACAGAGAAGGGTTTTTGGAGACGGGGGCTAATCATCAGCATATTATCTCAGTATCAATTGGAAGCTTCCATTTGGAGAGAGATTATTTTAAATTAACAAGAGACATTTTCCAGGAAGGGTATAGGAAAAAACAGGAGAAGGTAAGGAGGTTTGGTGGGATACACAATCTCTTTGGGCTTTGAGAAGAGAATTTTACTGTTGAATTTTAAATTGAAGTATTCTACAAAAATTCAAGGTATGTCTACACTAGGAGCACTCTTCCGGTTCAGGACTAGCAGTCTATCATACTGGCAAAGTGTGATCCCAGCTGTGTTATTCAGGGATCACCCTTCTTCACACCTCTGACCGACATGGTGGTGGTTGGCAGAATTCTAGAGGGCAGACATGGCCCACGCCTTTGAATATCCCCTCTCAAACAGTGGAACACCCAATATACATTCCCAAATGGCCATGTCAAGTGCCTTGGGGGAGAAGTGTTGTGTTTGCCATGCGGTAGCAAGGCATTAGACACCGCGGAAGTACCTTAAATGGGTATATATCTGTTCAGAACCATTCGCCCACCGCACAGTGCTTTACCCTAAAGAATCGTCCGGCATTTACAACATTTTAATGGGAAAATGTGTAAGGAGAAAAACAACTTTTTTGCACCCTGGCCCATCAAATGCTCAATCACTTTGTTTCTAAAATATAAACCCACCCAACTCTGCTCGTCAGATAAGCGCTATGTTCCAGGCCTTAAACAGAGAAACCCCTTTTGCCACTTCATGGCTGAGTCTGCGCCCGTCAGCAAAAACAATTCAAGCCAAAAGGAGCGAGTCTGGTTTACAAGTCCAAAAATAAATGCCCAGACAACTCAGTTTGTTGGGGGAAGGGCGGGAAGAACTGAAAACTGCTTTCTAAATAAAGTCTGGAGCCCTACACAAAGACTGAACAATGCTGCAATTCAGAGCTCAGCTCAACCTAGAATGCACCAGAGGAACCCAGTATACAGCGACAATGAGCCAGATGCTGAATATGGAGTAACCTCAATGAACTTAGTGTGATTATTCCCGATTATATCTGTTTAACTGAGAGCAAAATCTGGCCCAGTGTCTTGCAAGATCCAGAGCTCATCCTTCTTGCAAACTAATCACATTTTTAAGGATCTAAAACAATACGCTGTTAGTTCGCCAACGGGACCAGCATGTATAGAACATTTAAGATGCTGCCAGGGCTTTCTGAGTAAGCACCACTTTTCCACTGGCCTTTTTCAGCCTCCAAACACCAGAATGAAACAGACAAGCGCTATGCCTCTGTAGTAACCTCTCCAATGGAACAAGCTGTGTGTAGCAGTGGAAATTCAAAGAGGAACTGGGGGCAGAGGACCATTGTGTGAGGTACGTTTGCAATCGCGAATGTGAGGAGTGTGTCGGAGAACCTAGTAGCTTAAAAAGTAAGGGCACGAGGGCTGGCAAGATACAGAGAAATGCTCAGCCTGAAGAGAAAGATTGTCTCAAGACACTGTAAATGACCCCAGAGGATGACAAAGTAGCCAGCCCACTAGAAAACTGACGACCAGAGTTTTAGATGGAGTGAAACCAATCCACAATCACACCTTTCTGTAACGATGCCAGAAGCAGTATCTCCTATCTGTCCTAGGAGTTCAACCATCTCATTACTAGTTCTGTGGAAACATGTAAACAACTGTTGTCAGCAACAGGCTCATTCCTCTGATAGACGGGGCATCAGGTGGCTGAATTCCAGAACCCCTCTGAGCTGGTCAGTTTCTGCTGCACAGAAAAATGGATTTTGCAACACCCCCTAGCCCTTGCTGATTTCACTGGTCACAGTCTTCCTCTCTGAAGGTTTGCTGGTGAAGTTCACCCCCACACCCTACTTACACCATTAGCAATGGGCTTTAAGTGGTGTTTACAGACAGCCCTGCACTAGGATGCATTTCACCCTAATGCAGCAACAAAGCTTATTGGATAAAGAATTCTTATTAGAGCCATGCGTGCCACCAACTCAGAGCCATCCAGAAAAGCAAAGACTGGCAGAAGAGGCCAGGTTTGTGTTGCTTTAAATACAAGTCCCATATATCCTAGACCAACTTCATGGGAGGGAGGATTAGTGCCACCTGTGTATAAAATCTGTCAAATCTAGTCCCTAATTTGAGTATATTTACTGTGGATGTCTACTAGACCCTACAACAACATGCCAAACCTGCAGAGAATTTATACTCTTGTTCTAGGAATGGTTTAAAGAGTTTTCCATAGTATTAACAATGCTCAGTAGTACTTTAGCAGTTTACATAATCACAGTGCTTTACAAACCTTACTTAACTAACCCTCAAAACATCCCAGCGTATTGAGCAAGTATTAGTCCATTTTACAGATGGGAAAACCAAGGCAGGGTGGTTAAGTGACTATGGAGTCAATAGCCAAGATGGGGATTAGAACTCACCAATTGACCATACTTCAGCAATTTTACATGGTTGTTTGCAGTGTTGTAGCTGTGCTGGTCCCAAGATATGAGAGAGACCAGGTAGGTGAGGTAATATTTTTTATTGCACCAACTTCTGTGGGTAGAAAGAAAAAGCTTTTGAGCTACACAGAGCTCTAAGATGTGACAACAAGATCAGTGAAATTCAAACACTTGTCCCATTCACCAACAGCTGTTGGTCCAATAGAAGATATTTCCTCACCTACCTTGTCTCTCTCAATTTTGCATGGTCTCAAACAAGAACAAAAGAGAGAAAGAACCTTATTGCCACATCTCTGGAAAGAAAATTTCCCTTCTAGAGGAGCAAAGCCTCCCACACAAGCTACATTCTTGGTTTCAACCTTGAATATTTGCAAGGTTTCAGTAAATTCAGAGGTCAGTTTCTCCAGGAAGTACCTCATTTCAATGGAAATCCAATAGGCTATGGTGCATAATTTACAGACTAAATTGCTCTAATCAAGGGGGTCAAGGCAAATGCTGGGAAAGTCACCCTAGCTGAGAACACACCTGAAAATTGATCTATCGGTTGATTCAATCTTGCCCCAATGTTGTTAACTAGGTTTCCTGCTGTTGCCAAGCAACCATAACAGTTCGCTGCACTGATGCACATTAAGCATTAAATACCCTCACATTTTGTTTTTGTACACGAGGAACAGCCAAGAGAGAAAAGAAAGAGGTCACGTCCCCTTCCGAAATGTACTGTTTGAGCATTCGTTTGACTACAAAGTGCACCTATCAGGAGAAAAAACAACACACAACATATGTTGGAGAAGAACACGGCAGTTGCCTGGGCCCCTCCAGATGCTCCCCCAAGAAAGGGTCAGATCCCCACGTGAGCTGAGTGGATTGAGATGCTATAAATCCACTGCATTCTGGGTATCCAGAGGTGATGCTCTTGGTAGGTTCAACTGTTCCACACCAGTTCACCAGATCAGCTCTTCCAGACTCTGACTGCACAATGCAAACAGAGGGGAAACTTAAAAGCACAAGGTGCAGGGTTGGGAAAAGGCGTGTCTAGACCAGACCCTACACCTCTAAGAAAGCCTGGCCTTGGGATACAGAGACAAAGCCTTCTTTAAGATACAGTTAAGGATGTAACTATTCATACGTCAAGGGCCCAATCCTGGCATCCGGCTTTATGTCTGAATGGGACTCTCATGAGTAAGTCACAGAATTGGGCCCTGATTGATCAGGGTTGGATTAATCTTTTGTGGGCCCTGCCCCCCGCTGCACCCCCGCTTGGCCTTTTCCCCTCAGACCCTGCCTGCCGCTTGCCCGGGGGGGAACGATGGCAGAGAGGGGCCTCAGGGGAAGAGGCCGAGGAGGGGCGTGGCCTCAGGGTGGAGTGTGGGCGGAGCATGGAGAGGGGCCACAGTGAGCGTGGGCCCAGCACCAAGGTGCCATTGTAACCCCAATACTGGTACTGGCATACTGCAGTGAGCAGACGCACACACATTTTACATGAGAAAATTCAGTCGATGTTGCTACACTGCCTTCGTTCTGCCCCTTAATTCCCAGCCCTTTTTCCTTAGGCACATAGGAATTATATGGACAGTAAAGCAAAAGACCCAAACTCATATCCATCCTTGCCTTGTGTATCAGCTGCCTGACCTCAGGCCGCATGCACGGGTCTGGAGAGCACCCGGCCTGACCAGTGCTCAGACTCAGGTAGCTGTCAGGAGGACAAAGTTATAATATGTAGGGCCTGGCAGAATTCAGTATTTCTTATGTCATAACTTCGACGGGTAACATCAATGTTGACTTTTAAGGGGCCCCCCCCCCAACTTTTTAATCAATTTAAATTTTCATTGTTGCACATAATTATGGGTTTATGCCTCCCCCTCCCAATTTTTATCATTTTAAATGGTCAGTTGTGGGAAATTCCAGGGAGGGGTGTCAGACAATAATAATTTGACAGTAGATGTTGAGATTCAAAAAGTTAAAGCAGGGGTAGGCAACCTGTGGCACATGAGCTGATTTTCAGTGGCACTCTCACTGCCCGGGTCCTGGCCACCGGTCCGAGGGGCTCTGCATTTTAATTTAATTTTAAATGAAGCTTCTGAACATTTTAAAAACTTTATTTACTTTACATACAGCAACAGTATCCGACGACGTGGGTATTCACCCACGAAAACTCAGGCTCCAATACGTCTGTTAGTCTATAAGGTGCCACCCTCTGATACTAACAATAGTTTAGTTATGATAATTTATAGACTTATAGAAAGAGCCTTTCCTAAAACGTTAAAATTATGACCGGCACGCGAAACTTAAATTAGAAGTGGAATAAATGAAGACTCAGCACACCCTTCTAAAAGGGGTCAAAACCCCGAGTTAAAACTTTGTACCTGTTAAAACCCAAAATTGTCAACATCCCATGTCAAAATATACAGAGTCAATATCCTTCAGCGAAGACTCTAAGAGTTATCAAGCAGCATTTGGGCTATTTCCCAATCTGTACCATCTGATTATATGATGGAAATATCTGTGCATCAGTGTGTATGTGTACAGTGAAATCAACATTTACATCCTACCGAGCCTTGTTACTTGTTATCTACCCTGTAATTACAAGGCAGAAATCCAACTAGTAGTGCCCAGGCCATCTCCAAGCTAATAGATTTGGATGCTTTCCCCCCCTTCCATGGAGACAACAGGCAAACGTGAGCAATGAAGGGGGCGAGAGGGATCGTGGTGCTCTAATACAGCCTTTCATCATTCCAGGACATTAAAAATGGAAGGACATAGATGGAAATTTGCTAATGTCTAACTCAGCCACTGCCTAATCATTTGCTTTCCAGGATAACAAATCTGGCTGTTTAATGGAGAGGTTTCTCACGCTCTTCTGGCTCAGGTAACAGTAACCAGGAAAACCAAGAGGAAGGATGGTCCAGTGCTTAGCACATCAGCCCCAGATTCAATTCCCTAATTTGCCCAGACTTCCTGTGTGACCCGGGGAAAGACACGTAGTCTCTCTGTGCATCAGTTCCCCCTCTGTACAAAGGAGACAACAGCCCTGCTCTGCCTCCTGGAGGTGTTGTACAGATGAAGGAACTAGAGATTGTGAGGCACTCAGGTTCTCCAGTAATGGGGGACACGTAAATGCCTGAGACAGAGGACGGAGATGGGATAGAAAGAGAGAGAGATCTTAACATCCAAACATCAGTGAGGATTGCTACAAAGGCTAATTTCGTCATTCCACAGAGAACAACTCACAAATAGACTCTCCTGCTCTGGACATGCCAATGTCTTGTACTTGTCAACCTAACAATATTTTGGCATCACAGCGATGGATGATCTCACTGACAGTTCCTCCAACGCGGCCACCAGGGGGTTTCCCTGTGGCCACGACAGTTGCCTGAGCCCCTCCAAGTTCCCTGTAATCTGTGTGGCCACGCAGTAGCCTATTTAGAAGCCTCCCCCGACCCCAACCTAGCCCAGCCCCCAATCTGCCACGGCCAGGACATCCCTCCACTGGCCCCAACTCTGCTGCAGCCCGGCCTGCCCGCGGCTGGGGTGGCACGGAGCAGTGTGGCCTGGGCGGCCCCAGGCGCAAGCCGGGCACCCCTCCCCTGGCCCGAACCCAGCCCAGACCTGCTGGGGCAAAGGAGCACCTATCCTGCAGCCCCAACCCTGGAGTTGCTGCAGTGGGGAGAGGCACCTTTCCCCCCAGCCCAGGTGCTGCTGCAGGGAGAGCTGGGAGGGGACGGCGGGGGGAGTCCTCTCTCCGTCATTGCCCTGGAGCACCGTCCTGCATCCCAAATCCCTCATCCCCAGCCCCACTCCAGATCCCACAACCCCAGCTGGAGCCCTCACCCCCTGCACCCAAATCCTCTGCCCCAGCCCTGAGCCCCCTCCCACACTCTGAACCCCTCGGCCCCGCCCATCCCATGAAATTTGTTCTGTGCACCATATGAAGGTGATGTGTGACACATCACCTCCATATTGGGGCATGTAACAAAATTCATTCCGCACACGGGTGGGAAAATTAAAGGGAACGCTGCCCCTTCTCCCTGTTGCTGCATCCGCCGCCTCTCTGGAAACACAGGTGGGACAACGCTTAGGGAGCAAGGGGAGGGGTAAGGGGAGGTGAGGAGGCAGATGGCGAGGTGAGTGGTGGTGTAGCAAGGGGGCGAGCGGAGAGCCAGCAGGGGAGTGAGGAGCCAGGCGGGGGGGTCTGGCTGCAGGCGGAGGAGGTGTGAGGAGGTGAGCAGTGGGGGTCGGAGGGGTAAGGAGGCGAGCAGCAAGGCGAGTGGCGGGGGAGCCTGCTGGGGAGCAAGGAACCAAGCGGCGACTAATGAGCGAGCAGGGATTCTCGCGGTGGACAGAGGGGCGAGGAGGTGAGTGATGGGTGGGGGACTGAGGAGAGGCACGGGAGGCTAGCTGCAGGTGGGGGATCAGGAGGCGAACAGGGGGTGCATGGGCACTGGGTGAAGCCCCTTCTTTGGGGAAGCTAGCCCCGTACTTCACCCAACCTCTGGGAGCCAGAGCCCCAAGACCTGTCTGCCCCCACTGCAGCTGGAGCCACGAGCGCCCATCCACCTCCTTGCCTGGAGGAGCCCCAGCCAGCCGAAGACCCAAGTGCTCCACACACACACACACACACACACACACACACACACCCCCCTCACACACACACACCCCTGCGGGCTGGCTGGAGCCCAGAGTTCGCCCCCCACCCCCACCCGTCAAGAGGAGCTCAGGACCGGCCAAGGCCCCCAGCCCCACCACTTGTCCGGAGGAGCCCCGGGCCAGCTGCTGCCACAGCCATGTCTCCCCTCCCCAGACCCAAGCCGCTCAGAGATGTTTTTCATTATTATTTGGACTTCTATTATGTCAAAGCATTTTTAAATTTACTTCAGAATTGTTATACAATCACTTTTACCAAAAAAGCAAAAGAAACAATAAAAAAAAGGCAAGAACATGCATAGCCCCTTACTTGTGTTTCTATTCTGTCACCTCCAATAAAGAATAGAGACAACTGTGCTTTACTTTTATTACTGAGTCTGCAAAAAAACCCAAAGCCTTCCATAAATAAATGACAATGATTTGGATGTACATATGTGCATATTACTTTATTCATTTAGGAAAAATAAGTAATTTTCAGAACAAGTGTCAATGCAGCCACCAGCAAGAGTTGGTGGCCATACTCTGAGGTCACCAAAAATTTGTTGCGAGAACCCCTGTCTAGCTACTAAGGGTTGGGCAGAGAGCTGAAGCTAAATCCAAGAGGAGATCCGTCAGCAGAGACATCCACAGGCTTAAGCCTCAGCTTCTGAATAACCTAGTGTAATTATTGCACCTCATACAGTCCTGGACATCCTTGCTCAAAGACCTACTTTCAAGCTTTTAAAATGATTTTTAATCTGTGCAAGGAACTGCTGCTTCTTAAAAGCTTTTATCAGAACGACCCTGTAGGGTCAGACCAATGATTCATCTAGCTGAGTATCCTGTCTTCCGACAGTGGCCAATGCCAAGTGCCCCAGAGGGAATGAACAGAACAGGGAATCACCAAGACATCCAACCCGTCGCCAATTCCCAGCTTCTGGCAAACAGGGACTAGGGACGCCATCCCTGCCCAGCTTGGCTAATAGCCATTGATGGACCTGTCCTCCATGCGCTTCTCTAGTTCTTTCTTGAACCCTATTATAGTCCTGGCCTTCACAACATCCTCTGGCAAAGAGTTCCACAGGTTGATTGTGCGCTGGGTGAAGAAATACTTCCTTTTGTTTGTTTTAAACCTGCCGCCTATTAATTTCATTGGGTGACCCCTAGTTCTTGTGTTATGCGAAGGCGTAAATAACAACACTTCCTTAGTTACTTTCTCCGCCCCCATCATGATTTTATAAACCTCTGTCATACACCCACCAACCTCTCTCACGTGGCAAATGGGATCACGTACAATCACTTCTGCACCACCGAGGGGAGAGAAAAGCCTGAGATTTTCCTGCCTTTAAAGAGCAGATTGTTCCCTTGCTGTTAAGTGACCTGCCTCAACACCAGAAGAATAAACAAACAAAGCAGAGAATGGATGGGCCACCCTAGTATAACCGTCCATCCCTACTGATCCCCAATTGTAATGCAGTCATGGAGTCAGCCCTGCATTCCCCAGAGTTTCAGAGGGGACGTAGGGGTTCAAGGAACGATGAGTCACAATGGGGAGAAAATCTCAGTGCTGTGGGAGGGTTGGTATGGTTTAATACTGTTGCCCCCTCCCCCACATCACCATTCCCCTCTGAAAGCCAAATGAACAAAATATCCGAACAGCCATTAGAAACGCCACAAGCGTTCTTGGCCCCACCCCCCACTGTCAGAACTATGTTTTGAGCCCTGTGTATGAAAGAAACCAGGATGCAGATTTTCTTTAGCAAATGTCACGACCCAAGACCTGATTTCTGGTCTCCTCCCATACAACTCTCCACCTTCAGTCACTCATCCGCTGTCCAGTCCCGAACATTAAGGTGAGTATGGACTGTGTGAAGCGGAGGCAAGAGATTCTGAGGTCAGGAATGGCACAAAAAATAAATTTGGCCCCATTTTCTGCAAGTTTTAGGCAACTCTGCTAATTTTCCTAGCTGAATTTTAGCAGTAAATTGAGATTCTAATGCAGACAGATCTTTCCTACACTCCATGCAAGCCATGTGGAGCATTATGAAAAGAGGAATCTGACTGGTCAGCAAAGGACCTGGCTACCTACCAAAGCCATACAGGTCAGGACTCATTAGAGCTTATTTACCTTTCTGCCAGGCCTCATGCCCCAGAACGGATATAAAAATGCAAGGCAGTTATAGCTTTGTAAAGTGTCCATTGTAAAATATACCCATGTCACGACGACCGCACAGACAAATCGTTAAAATTATCCTGGTCTTATGATCTAGATAGACCAGCCTCTCTCAAGAGAAAACCAATTATTACTATCATTATTTATTATTTATTTTGCAATACTACCATATAAATAAGACGCCAAATAAAAACAAAACCCCAATTAAAATCTTGAATTCTTAATACACTGAGTAGGGAGGGAATACCACAAATAATCGAAAGAAAAGAATGTAGAAACAGAACAGCAGAAAACAGCTTCCACTTTTGTTGACTTGCCAGGACCCACCATATTCTGCACGTGTTGAAAACATCAGTACCTGAGGCGGTTAGGCAAATAGTTTAGTTATTTGTGAAGTCAGCCACTCCTTCAGGGGGAAAAAAAAAGAAAACTTCAAACTAAGGGCCTCACTGGTAAAAATCAACAGAATTTAAAAATTAGAGCTCTCTTTTAAAATGTGCTTATCTTCAATGCTGGCTACAGATCTGTCCTACATTAATGATTTCAAGATCTTAAGAAAGAAGCTTTTGTTGTTTATTAAAGCAATTCAGTTCACCGCTGAAGAGAACAGAACAGCTGATACGTATTGACTGGAATGGAATTTTTCCATCGCCTCTGTATCAAAGCTGGAGCAGGCCAATACGGTCGAACCTGAGAGTTACGAACATCCTGGGGATGGAGGCAACTGAACAAAATGTTCTGGTTCTTTCAAAAGTTTACAGCTGAACATTGACTTAATACAGCTTTGAAACTTTACTGTGCAGAAGAAAAATGTTGTTTTCCCTTAGTATTTTTCGTACTTTACCTTTAACACAGCCCTGTTCTGTATTTGGGGTTTTTTCGTCTCTTCTGCTGCCTGATCGTGTATGTCCAGTTCCAAATGACGTGTGTGATCGACTGATCATTTCGTAACTCTGGTATGCTGAACTCTGAGGCTCTATACAACTGTAAATATACAATGCAGAAAATAAAATCTCTCCCCCTCTAAAAAGTACAAGCCATTGCTCATCACTCACGCCAGACAATCAGATGTCGAACTCTTCAAACAGTTTTCTGCATTTTGTTGTGCCGTTAACAGCAAAGAGAAATTGTTCATTAGCAGATTTGTTCCCTAAGCAGATTTAACGCTGCCCCACTCACTCATTTGCTCCCGTGACGGCAGGTGCAAGGTGCAAGAGGGACGCTGTGGGCGCTGATGGGGCTGAGCATAGACCCCGGCCCAGGACTCTGCTCTGCCAGGGAAGGACCAGGTGCCTGCAGCGACCAGGTGTCACCAGGCCTGTGGCCGCACAGGGGGAGCCCCTTGCAGTCCCGTTGTTATGGAAGTGAGTGAGCAGGGCAGAGCAGAGACCCCCAGCCAGGACTGGTAGGAAACGAACCATGAGGAGCCCCCCGGCTGCTGAATGGCTCCTGCCCTCTTGGTCATCCAAACTCCCAAGTCCACGCTATTCAGCTTATCAGGAGTATAAGACAAGAGACAACAGATGGACACAGACAGACGAGGAATGAGACGACAGTGGTCAGCAAGACAAGCTATGTCTCAACACACCAGTAACCCAGCCATGACGACCGCTCAGTGCCAGCTCCATAGACGTGCCACAGTACTGACAGAGGTCCGCAAAGTGCGGGAATGTTTGGGGGTGAGGGCAGGCCAGCCCCCATGGTGGGGCGGGAAGGAGCATTACCCAGCCTCGCTCTACTCCCAGCTCTGCTCCAGCCCTGCCCCCAGCCTCGGTCCCCAACCGCAGCCTGGCCACGGCTCCACACCCTGCCTTGGTCCCTGTCTGGCTCAGGGGTGGGAGACACACAGGAGGCACAGACAGGGGCGGGCAACCCTGAAAAGTTTGGGGACCACTGGTATATGGGCTCAATCACAGATTGAAAGAAACTTGATTTGATTGGTCATAACTAATGTAACATACGAATGACTGTTTCAAACATTTTTAAGTGGTGCCACAGAGGAGCCCGAATGGAAGCAAATTAATTTAACAGCACAGGGGCACTTTTCTGCCAACCACTCATGGTTGGCAGAAGTCCGTCATGATTTTATATGTACGTACGTGTGAGAGACAGGGAGAGCGCGCAGGTGTAAACAAAATAACCAGTCCACCTAAAAACACGACCAAGGTTAATAACGCAGGGTGCATTCAATTCTTTCTGTGCATTACAAGCCAGTTTGCTTTTTACAAAATAAAAGCTGAGATGCTTCCATAAAATGCAACACAATACTGATGCTTCAAGCGGCCCCGCACTATTTAATGATGAGCTCTGCCCCCCTGCTTTACCCACATTCAGCTGTTACTTGCAACACAAACCCTATCCAAGCTAGCAAATGGGTACGGGAATGCTGGGATCCAGTTAATTCAACTGCTCGTTTCAAGCAACGCTTTAGGAGCGTGCCCAAGTTCCACTTTTTGCAGTTTTTCCATATTTTATCACTGACGTTCTCTAGCCATTTATATTTTCGTAAGCCTCTGTTTCTAACCAGCTAAGAGCGGGACCTGGACAGCACGGTCCCTTTAGCCGGTGCCTAACACAGATGTCAAGTTAAAATTCATGAGGTTTTTTTTGTTTGAATGTGAGCTAAGCAGGGTGGCACCTCTCCCCGCCCCCCATCCCCTCAGATCTCTGCCACGTGCCAAACACAATGACCCTGCGGACTGCCCCTCCAGGAACGCAAGCTTGCATTCCAGAGGCACTCTCCAGCCATCCCCATGGCTGCAGCAGGGAAGGCAAACAGCCAGGCGACCAGCCAAATCCTGGAATTACAATGCACTATTTGGGAGGACCAGGGTAGCTGGCTTCACAGCCTGAGCAATCAGGAGTCAGAAAAAATGCAGTTACGGTACAAGGGCAGCTGTGGATATTTCTCTTTCAAGAGGACACGATCTCCTAGCTGTTCTTAGCCAGATTTTCTGGCTTTGTTCTACATATAAAGTCAGAATGGCCAACAGTGCTCATTAGCCAGGCGCACTGAACCCTAAGCAACCCAAATTCCTGCACGCTAGCCACCTGAAACACGGGAATGCAAACAGACCCATTTTCCCGTTCTTTTTTGTGTTTACAACAGGTCACAAACTTTTAATGGTCTTCGGAAGGGTTTTCAATTCAACGGACCTTTTGGGGCTGGTTCTGTTTCAGATGACAATTAAACCATCTACATTAATTTCCAACGCTATGCAGCCCTGCAGATCAGTTATTTAACCCAGCCGCCAACGTACACACATTCCCTTAATCTGAAACTGACTGATCAATCTGCCTCAAACATGAGGGAGTCAAAAGCTAATGAAAAAAATCCCCCTGGGGCAAAGACACCACCAGATCGGAATAGTTTTATTAGACCTAAACCATGCAAAACTGGAAGCTCTTTAGCTGTTTAATTCTAATACTTTTGACTCTATGAAATATTAACTGTATAAATAATCAAATCCTTTACGTGACTGAGCCGTATGAACAATCTGGGGCCAATAACTCTGAGGTTAATGAAGGGAGTCGTCTTTGGGCTCAAGGATTTTCCTAGCTCTGAAGCCCCGCAAACATCAGAACAAAGGCATCCATTTTCCCTCCAAGGGCTTCAAAAGGAAAAGCTTTGACTCTCTCCGGGTAGACCACATCAAGACAGCTCACAGACATTCTAATGCTACATTTCTCACAGCGCAATCTGCTTCGGAGCCACATGGAGACACCAGCTAGAGTATGGTAGGGTCTCTGGCAAACCAGCTGGGTTTCAGTGCAGACTACAGTAAAGAAATAGCCCCAACACAACAATCAGCCACCACCATTGTCCGCCAGTTGGCTGGCATTGGTGCCAAGGACCAAAAGATCCACGGAGACTGAGCCTCCCTCCCATCCATATCCACCTATGTCATGGTGAAGCACATTAGACAGAGAGTGACGCAGCAGACGCTTACCCAGCTCCATTTCTTATGCGGTACCAGTCTCGTGGAGAGAGGCTTCCACCATTAGGGCTCCCAGCCCAGCACCTTCCACCAACTTACACTGTTACACAACCAGTACATGGTGTGTGCGCGCACACACTCTGGCCTGAATCTGTGACTATTCTGGTGTATCACGCTGAAAACACTGAGCACGCACTGTTCTGTTAACACCTACAGCACGTCGCACAAATGCAAGTTAGCAGGCAGCCATGATGGATTTCACTGCTTCCAAAAGGCAGCCTGTCTGGTCTAGCGAACCGAGCTCGAGTGAAGAAACCACAAATGTCTGTGTTCTAATCTCGGCTCTGTCACTCACTGACTCATTCTGCAGCCATACACTGAGCGCCCTGATTCCCAGAGTTGCTGAGCATGTCCCAGGACTTCAGATGGAATTGTGAGTTCTCAGCACCTCTGAAATTAGGTCTGTTCCCTCTGTGCCTCAGTCTCCCAGGCTGCAAAATGGGGTAACACCACTGACCTAGTTCACAAGGCTGCTTAAAGATCGAGTCTGTGATGTGCATTGAAGATTTATAGATTCCCAGGCCAGAAGGGACCACTGTGATCATCTAGTCTGACCTCCCATATAACACAGGCCAGAGAACTGCCCCCAACTAGAGCAGAGCCTTCAGAAAAACATCCCATCTTGATGTAAAAATCATCAGTGATGGAGAACCCATCCTGAGCTTGGGTAAATTGTTCCCATGGTTAATTACACTTACTGTCAAAAACTTACGACTTACTTCCAGTCTGAGTTTGTCTAACTTTAGCTCCCAGCCACTGGATCCTGTTAGACCTTCCTCTGCTAGACTGCAGAGCCCGTTATTAGATATTTGTTCCCCATGTAGACAATTATAAACTGTGATCAAGTTACCCTGTAACCTTCTCTTCGTTAGACTGAGCTCTTTGAGTCTATCGCTAGAAGGGATGCTTTCTAATTCTCTGATCATTCTCGAGGCTCTTCTCTGAATCCTCTCCAATTTATCAACATCCTTCTTGAACTGTAGGCACCAGAACTGTGTACACAATTCCAGCAGCAGTCACACCAGTGCCAAATACAATAACCTCTCTCCTCCTACTCAAGATTCCCCTGTTTATGCATCCCAGGATGGCATTAGCTCTTTTGCTCACAGCATCACACTGGCAGCTCACATTCAGCTAATTACCCACGACCCTCAAGTCTTTTTCCGAGTTGCTACTTCCCAGGACAGAGTCCCCTTCCTGGCAGAATGGCTTCCATTCTTTGTTCCCGGACATTTACATTTAGCTGTATTAAAACACATGCTTTTTGCTCGTGCCAAACGATGATACTGAGCTCCTTTGCCAAGTGCCTTGAGAGCTACTGATGAGAAGAGCTAAGATTCACTATTGGAGCCAGTCAAAACATTGTCACTGCAAAGAATTTGGACCAAAATGGATTTTTGTTGCAAACAAAATATTTCACTTTTTTTTTTTTGATTATTTTTTTCCCCTGATTTTGGACAACAAACCAGAAATTGAAAACTGGAGGAAAAAATGGTTTCTAAAATATATCCAGTTTTGGTTTAAAAAAAAATATCAGGTTTTTGGAAATTGCAAGTTTGTCCTGGAAACAGTTGTAGAACCCGAAACTGTTTTGTTGTTTGGTTTCATTTTTTGGT
Source organism: Chelonoidis abingdonii (assembly GCF_003597395.2). Taxonomy (NCBI): domain Eukaryota; kingdom Metazoa; phylum Chordata; order Testudines; family Testudinidae; genus Chelonoidis; species Chelonoidis abingdonii. The sequence continues at coordinate 3,731,755 of NC_133775.1, forward strand.
TGAAAAACCAAAACGTTTTCAATGGAAAATTTCTGCAAAAATGCAAAAAAACCCAAATTGTTTGAAATTTCCCTTGAAAAAACAATTGGTATTTTTCGACTGGCTCTAGTATCAACTTACTTCCTAATGAACATCTACTATTGTCATCACAAAATGGCAAGAAAACCTGACACAATGAGACCCACCTGTATTAGCACAGCTGTCCACTCTGGGTCTGCGAGTGCAGGCGGGTGGCAGAGGCTGAATATGTTTTGTCCAACACCTGTCTCCATTATGTCGGGCTCAAGAACAAGCCTTGGCCCTATGCTGGCAATTCAGGGGTCCATGAACGTGGCAGTGTCATCTTGTGATCATTGCATGTATCTAGGAGAAAGTGCCAAGAAGGAAGGAAGTAGGCTAGAGACACTCAGCGACTCAAAAAGGAGACACTGTCTGTGGTTTTATCCATGACGTTGTTGATTAAGTAGTTAAACCAAAGCATTTCTAAAGCCCAAGACTCTCTGCACCATCAAGAATACAACACTCCGTCCCAAACATGCTCTCACTATGAAAGGGGAGCAGGATGAAAACCAGGCCTTGCAGGAGAGGGGGAAAAACACAATTTCTCCATGGCTGTGTCTGAAACGTCTCTAGATTCTGCACGATCAGTCAGTCTCAGACCTTTGTTGCTCTGCTCTAATTAATAAAGTACAGTGGCACGCTGGAGCAGTACAAAATATTGCTCAAAAAGAGTAGCTGAATGGGGCTCTCTCTCACAGGTCCAGGTGACTCGGGAGGACCTGGCTGGTTTTTAGGTGACTGCCCTGCCTAGGAGACACGCTTGGATTGCACAACACAAGAAAGCTGGCTTTGTGATACTGAGGCACATCTGCCTTTGCGCCTACGGTCTGACCTGGAATGTCCCATCAATTCATTCCCTATATTAAGGAGTACGAGAGACTGTGAAAAACAGCTGCAGCTGTCTTCATATTTTTCATATTGAAGTCTTCCGGGAACGTCTAATTCGACAGTGGGACTTGTGAGGTAATGACCACACTAGTCTTTGAATGCCTTACACAAGGGAAAATCCCTCAGCCCTCAAATGGCAGCAAATGCTGGGGCGGTGATTTTGCAGTCAGCTCCACATGGGTGGACCCTTATATGCACATGTGGAGAGAGCCCAACTGACCTCCAGCAGATCTGACTGCAGGTCTGCAGCCAGTGCGTGGTATGGCTGGATTAGGTTTCCTTTATATTCCAACTGCCCCTCTTTCTATTTCGTAACATACCAATAAACACGGAATACGATCTCTGAGCGAGCACAATGAACCCAGTAGGCAAGAGAAGACTCAGATGAGTTGCCACAACTGGATTCTCTAATCATCTGCTACAGGTGGCTGCTGCAGCATGCTAGATGGAAGAGGAGATGGGGAAGAGAAGACTGCACTAGCTGCTACCTATACTGGGCCTATTCTGTCGCTGTGAAGCAGCCATCAGCCTCCAGGGCTGTTTGCTCAGCACCGTTCACCAGCTTTAAATTCCCTGAAAGATACCGCAGAAAGGAAAAAGGCACCTCCCGGCCTGCTGGGTGTGGGATCTCATCCTGACCCATTGCGGGGCTGTCTTCATGTTGCCTTTTGTGTGTGTCTGACTGAAGAGACGCAATGTGCATTATTCAGCAGTGGGGAAAGTCTGCCACCATTCCTCCACGCCTGAGCAGATCATTAATGCAGGTCACTCTGCCATGTCCCTGCAAAGCCAATACTAGATTTCCAAAGTTGGCTCAGAATGATCCAGAACACAATTTTCGGCAGAGCTGTGGGTCGAACGCTTTTCCATTTGGCTCCAGCAACTTGAATTCTCAAAAATCCCTTTCAGCTTTTAGGTCAGCATTATAGCGACAGGCATCAATTTAAAAATGTGGAAGGCCAGAGTATTAGGTGGTTACATGTACCAAAACCAGACCTCAGCTTGACCTTGGAAGGGAGATGCAGGCAACAGAGTTTTTAAATACTTTTAATTTTTAACTCCTTATTTATAACACCTTATTTCCAGTCTAAGTTTGTCTAGCTTCGGCTTCCAGGCATTGGATCGGTGTTAGACCTTTTCTGCTAAACCAAGGAGACGGTGTGGAGAGAACTTCAAAGCTTTATTCCAGCATTGCAGCAAAGAGGGCCACCATATGCAAAAGCATAGACTCACCAGGAACATTTCAGAAGGAGAGGAGTGGTCAGTCCTTAGCGAAACCAAGTGTTAGGCAAATATCTTACAAGGAAGGCAAATCTAAGTTTAACCGAATAGTTAAGAATTGCTCCTCTTCACAAAGAACACGACTCTCTTCCACTGGGTCAAGCTTTCAGGGAGACAGTTTTTATATGCTAAAAGTGAAATTAATTATCTGATCTCTACATATGGAGGTTTTAACCCTCACTGGCGCTGCTGGGAGAACAGAATTGCAGTAAAAGATGTGTTATCTGGCACTTTACCAACTGGAAAGCTCTATAAACCAGCATTTCTGATCTTCACTGAAAGTCCAGTTTATAGTCCGGTTGGCATGGGGCCAGCAGGCTCCCTACCTGGCTCCACATGGCTCACTGGAAGCAGTGACATGTCCCTGCTGCTCCTAGGCGGAGGTGCAGCAAGGTTGCTCTGCGCGCTGCCCCAGCCCTTCCCTTCCTTGAGCACTGGCTCTGCAGCTCCCACTGGCCGGGAACCATGGCCAATAGGAGCTGCAGAGGCAGTGCCTGCAGGCAGAGGCAGCGCACAGAGGCGCTTGGCTGCTCCTCTGCCTAGGAGCAGCACGGATATGTTGCCACTTGTGGGGAGCCACCTGGAACTAGCACCCCAAAACCCTTCCCATGCCCCAACCCCCTCCCAGAGCCCACTTCCCGCACCCCCTCATGCATCCCAACTCTCAGCCCCCTCCCATACCCAAACTCTCTCCCTCTTAGGTAACAGAACTTTTTTTTTTTTTTTTTTTTTTTTTTAATATACTTACCGGCACTCCCCATTCCCCCAGCATGCTGGATAACAAAGCTTTTACTGTAACAACAAACTATTTCATTTTATTTCTCTGTGCCTTGCTAATACTCATTCCCAGCTGTAAAAAACATACAGAGCCCATCACAAGGAGGCGTGCGCGCCTGTACTTCTCCAAATAAAGTGCATGCAGTGCGGAGCCAGAAGGGCCTAGAAGTCTGGCTCTCACAAGAGAATGAACATTAAGAAAGTTCAGCTCAGGCACTCTCCCCCGGGGCTAGGTGGCTCCTAGGGTTCCTACCTCAGGACAGCACATCCACCCCCAGATGCTGTGTCTCTTGCCCCATATAACTGCCAGATAGAATTCCAATTTCCTAGCAGCAACAAAACAATGCCCATCACCTGGGGTTTGGGGAGTACAGCTAAAAACTCCTGCACTGGGAGGGCAGACAGTTAGACAAAAAGGACTAGTGCTGTTTCCATTTCCACTGCATAACAAATAAACAAAATAAAAAGGAAGTATGCACTTATTCCCTTTTCTCCAATCTGGTCCCCACACTCAAATTCTTACTCTCTAACAGAAAACTCAACGCTATTTTATTCCTGGTTTGTGCATCCTGATGAGAAGATGCCCAGACCATCTGCTGTAGATCCTTCACAATGGAGGTGAAAGATTGTACACGGAGACTTCCAGGCAGAATCTAAAGAGGATAACACGTGAGACTAATCTTGGCTTGGCTGTTCAGTTCTTTAATATAGGTTTGGACCCAGCTGTTTTAAACACAGTAACCCAGCTTGTATTTGTTGAAAAACTTACTCTGATTTAAATATCCCTTAGAGCACATCTCTCCCACTAAACACACTCTGCAGAGCTATTGCTCTGTGCTGTAAAAGTCATTCTTGTCGAGTAGAAAACTTGCCTGTATAAAATAAACATTGCCTGTAACCAGGGAGAAGGCAGAGATGACTCTATTCTCAGTGGCAACATTTTGTACAACGGTAGAAAGGGTTCCAGCAATTCCCCAAATCCTGACAACGAACTCTCTCTCAAAATTCTTACAGGACACACGTGGTCGGGGATTGGGAGAGGAGGGTGCCCAGAATGGATCCCTCTCTTACAAAGGGCTCTGGGGAAGGAAAGAACAAAAGAACTACCGTCCATCACATCTCATACAGGCATTATATCCCTGGGGCTCCCTTCCATATGGACCTCTCTGTAGATCTCACCCTTGTTGCTTTGAGAGATGGACTGTGCCCAAAGCCTACGAGCTCATCTCTCCTAAGCACACCAGAAGGAGACTCTGTACCCTGGTGCAAAGACCAACTGGAAGAGGGACTGATGCGTGCTGGATGCAGTGTTTTATGAAGTCTGCCCTCAGCTACCGTACCAAAGGGAAAATCAATACACAACATTTAAAAGAAACCTTGCCACATTATTACATCTAAATCCATATTTCCAGGGGCACTCTTTGCTCCCATGTACAATGGGAGCATCATTTGAAAAACAAAAAGCAACTTTCTACTTGATTTTCATAGGCGCAGTGTGCTGTTGTAGTCTATATGGTTTTATAGAAATATGCTAATGAGTAAATATAATGTAACTGGAATATGCTTCATGCAAAAGTTCTCTTGTAAGGTATCATTACAAAGCTTATAATCTACTGAGTGTGATCTTCCTATCTGTATAAAGGTATCACTCTTGTATCTGACACTAGAAATATGAAATATAACTCTGAGGGCCTATTGTAATTATGCAAAGTGTGGGCCGTTAATGGTGGTTTGGAATCGGGATGACTCCCATTAACCAGGACAATTGACTGCAGATGGCTCTGTTTACCTGTAAGTCTTCCTGTATAGGTGTGTGCTGGCAAGTGAGCAATGAAGTCTTGCAGTGACATGTGATCATGTCACCTGAACTGGAATCCGTCTTTAACCTTTATACAGGGTAACCCAGATTTATTTAGACCCCATTAGGCATCTGAGTGTTAAAGACAGGAACACTTCTGTGAGCTGCTTTCAAGTAAACCTGCTGCTCTGGGGCAAGTAATTCAGACTCTGGGTCTGTGTTGGAGCAGACAGGAGTGTCTGGCTCAGTAAGACAGGGTGTGGAGTCCTGAGCCGGCAGGGAAAGCAGGGGCAGTAGTAGTCTGGGCACATCAGGTGGCAGCTCCCAGGGGTTTCCGTGATCCAAACCGTCACAGTTGCGGCAATTAGGCTTGGCCTCCATCATTCTCCTGGAGTCTTTTCTCATCTCTGGGGGGCTGGGGATCAAAGTCTGAGCTGCAGTTTTCCCCAAGTCCCTAGCAAAAGGAATGTTTCCTAGTGCATCAAGACACAGGGTAGGGGAGCTGATATCTTTTATTGGACCAACTTCTGTCAGGGAGAGAGACATGACAGTCCTAATGCATCGGTCAGAGTGAGATACCACACCAAGACTTGCTCCCATGAACAGTCTGGCTTCAATGGGCCTATTCATGTCAGTAAACACTACACCCAGAGGAAATGCTGCTAGACTTGGGCTAAGGAAGCACATTTCCTTACCCATGTTACCAACCTCTTATATTATTAAAACTGGGAAAAATTTCAAATCTGAATTAGGACTTCATCTCTTTACCTGCATGTTTGTGTTTCTTTCAGCTTGGACAAAGAAATTCAATGGCATCAGTTTTTGTTATTTTACAGTCAGTTTCACTTTCAAATTCTCAGGGTGCCACAGAATCCTAGAAATGTAGGGCTGGAAGGGACCTCGCAAAGTCATCAATAATAAATCTAGACCCTCCCTGACTGCTGTTTGTCCAACCTGTTCTTAAAAACCTCCAGTGATGGGGATTCCACAACCTCCCTGGGAAGCCTGTTCCAGAGCGTAACTACCCTGAGAGTTAGAAAGTTTTCCTAACATCTAACCTAAATCTCCCTTGCTGCAGATTAAGCCCATTGCCTCTTGTCCTGCCTTCTGTGGGCATGGAGAAGAACTGATCACAGTTCTCTTTATAACAGCCCTTAACATATTTTAAGACTTCTCAGTCAGGTCCCCCCAAGTCTTCTTTTCTCAAGACTAAACATGCCCAGCTGTTAATTTTTTTAACCTTTCCTCATACATCAGGTTTTCTAAACCTTTCATCATTTTGGGTGCTTTCCTCTGGATCCTTCCCAATTTTTGCGCATCTTTCCTAAAGCGTGGTGCCCAGAACAGGACGCAGTTCTCCAGGTGAGACCTCACCAGTGCTGAGCCGAGCAGGACAGTTACCTCCTGTGTCTCACACACACTCCTGTTAATACACCCCAGAATGATATTAGCCTTTTTTTCTTTTTGGCAACTCCATCTCATTGTTGTCTCATATTCAATTTGTGACCCACTATCACCCCCACACCCTTTTCAGCAGTGCAGCCACCTAGCCAGTTAGTCTCCACTTTGTCGTTGTGTGCTTGATTTTTATTTCCTAAGTGAAGTACTTTGCACTGCCTTCATTGAATTTTATCTTGTTGAATTTAAACCAATTTTCCAATTTATCAAGGTCCTTTTGAATTCTACTCCTGTCCTCCAAAGTGCCTGCAACCCCACCCAGATTGGTGTCATCTGCAGATTTTACAAGCATACTCTCCACTCCAGTCTATAAAGCATTAATGAAAATATTGACTAGAACCATACCCAGGGCTGACCCCTGTGGGGCCCCAGCAGATATGCCCTCCCAGTCTGACAGTGAGCAATTGATGACTATTTGAATGTGGTTTTTTAACCACACATCATTTCTTTAGTTTGTTTATGAGAATGTCATGGGAGGCAGTGTCAAAAGCCTTATTAAAATCAAGATATAGGATACATCATGTCTACTGTTTCCCTCCCATCCACCAGGCCAGTAACCTTGTCAAAGGAGGAAATCAGGTTGGTTTGGCATTGGATACCTTGTACCCTGGTATCCTCAAGATGCTTACAAATTGATTGTTTAATAATTCGTTCCAGTATTTTTCCAGCTACTGAAGTTAGACTGACTGGTCTATAATTCTCTAGTTCCTTTTTGTTCCCATTTTTAAAGACATGTACTGGTCTCCAGGCCTCTGGGACCTCACCTGTCCTCCAGAAGTTCTCAAGGATAATTGCTATTGGTTCTGCAGTTGCTTCAGCTAGTTCCGTAAGTATCATAGGATGAATTTCATCGGGCCCTGGCAACTTGAATACATGTAATTTATGTAAATGTTCTTTAACCTGTTCTTTCTCCATTTTGGGTTGCATTCCTTCCCCCTTGTTCATATTAATTCTGTCTTGCTGGCTATGAAACTGATGTACCCTAACTGCGTCAGCCTGATGAGCTCTTGGCTCGGGGAAACTAGGACTTTGACCTTTTTGGTGAAGACAAACAAAATTGTCATTAAACACCTCAGCCTTCCTGACGTCACCAGTTATTAGCTCTCCTTCCCTACTAAGTAGAGGACCTCCACTTTCCTTTGCCTTTCCTTGGCTTCTAATGTATTTAAAGAACCCCTCATTCCTATTTTACCTCCCTTGCTAGGTGTAACTCATTTTGTGCCTTGGCCTTTCTGGGCTGGTCCCAACAAGCTTGCCCTATTCTTTCTTACTCCTCCTTAGCAATTAATCTGTGTTTCCAGTTTTGGTAGGATTCCTTTTTTATCTTCAAGTCATTAAAGAGCCTGATGGAGACATATTGGCTTCTGGACTATTCTTCCTATTTTTCCTTCGCATCTGGACAGTTTGCTGTTGTGCCTTCAATACTCTCTCCTTAAGAAACCACCAGCTCTCCTCTCTCCTTTATCTCTTAGATTTTCTTCCCATGGGAACCTCAGCTACCAGCTCACTGGGTTTGGTAAAGTCGGCTTTTTTAAGTCCATTGTCCACATTCTGCTGCTCCTTCCTTTCCTTCGGCTCATGAAAACTCTCATTTTATGGTCACTTCCACCCATATTCCCTTCCATCTTCAGACTCGCTACCAATTCTTCCCTATTGGTCAGAGTCAAGTCTAAAATGGCTGTGCGTAGGGTTCCTTCCTCCACCTTCTGAAATACAAAGTTGTCTCCAACACATTCCAAGAACTTATAGGAATTTTGAGTTTTGCCATATTACTTTTGCAAACCAATGTCTGGGAAGTTAAAGTCAGTCCCCCATACTACCACATCGGGTGTTCCGGATATTTCTGTTACTTGTTACAGAAATGCCTAGTAAGATGAGGCCCTGAAACAAACTCTTGTGTCAGAGGCCTAGTCTGAGGCCTGAAGCCTGAACCAAAGTACTTCTAGGCATTGCTAAGCAAAAACTGGGCTGTGAGCCAGCGGCAGGCCTCACTCACAGAAGTTGGTGAGAAGAGAGTTGTTAGAAGCAGGTGCAGTCACACATATAAATGCTAACAAGAGGAACTTATGTCAAGATGGCACCTGGGACAGCCCGATACAAGGACACTCCACAGACATAACAAGGAACAGGCAGGTGCATCTTAAAGACAGGACAGCATGATGTATAGATCTGTATGTCTGGAATAACATGATCAAAGGGGAGACAGCACCCTAATAAGCCAAGAGGCTGTACCTCAATACATCTGCAGGGATGAGTAATCTGTCCTGTAACGGTATAAAAGTAGGTCCTGGAGTGCATATCTTTGTCCAGCCTAGGGGGCAGTGGAGATTCCCGTCACTGACTGAGCTGCGTCCATTGCCAGGGGTCACATATTCGTAGTATGTCCTGTAGAGTCTATAGGAAACTATTACTGTGCTTCGTTTGACAGTAAACCTGGCTTGGGTTCCTTCATACCTTACTAGAGTCTGTGATCTTTGGGGGTTCTCTCAGGGTTTGCTGTGTCAGCTATCTGTGCAGAGCTGGGGCAGCACACAGAGGAAACACGCACACAGCCGACTTATCATCAAACAAGAGCAGAGAACCACACCGGTAGCTACTGACAACAGCCAGATCCACCTCCTCTTGCTGACTTGGCGGTCTGCAGCAGACCCTAATCATGACGTCCCTTTTTTTTTTTTTTTTTTTAGGGTTGTGTGCCGGGTGAGACACCATCCGAATGGTAAAGGCGGGAAGTGGGAAGCGGGGCCGGGACGACGGGAGCGTGGCGTCGGCGGGCGGAACAGTGCAACGGGCGCACTCCGGCTGCCTTGAGCAGAGGATGGTTTAATCAAGTGGCGTTGCCAGAGCTTAATTAAACCGCACGGACGGGTGCGGGGTCAGGTCAGAAAAACTGCTGTCAGGGCACTTAGATCCCTTCGACATTTGGACTTGTCTCCGGCGTCGGAGGTAAGTAGCTCGACCATAGGCGTACCGGGCCTGTGCAGGCCACGATTCAAGCGGCCCTTGGCGGGACGGATCGACGGTTGCTGACGCGCGAGTGCGCCAGCAGGGTGCGGTGCGGCGGATCCGGCTTAGAAGGCTCTCGGTTCTGCGGTGGCGTTCCGTAACGGGGAGAAGGGGCAGGAGCATCGAGCCACGGTTGTCGCCGGGGAGCAGGCGGCACCCGGGATTGACGGCCTTACTGGGCCGGATTGACGTGGCCGACGTTGAATGCCTCCGCGGCAGGTGTCAGTGCGGGCATCCAACAGATTTGAGCTCCTGGCTGTGTGCCGTTGGCCGGAAGCAGCAGGAACAGGGAGGCTCAACCACTGCGCCGTCGGTGAAGCGGCCATGTGACTTGGATTCGACGGCCCTGCGGACCGGGATCGACGGTGCCGGCGTTGTCGGTGCCATGCGCAGGTGTTGGTGCAGGCAATCCAACTTAGATGGAGCTCTCTGGCTGCAGTGTGTTGGCACGGAAGCAGCAGAGCAGGGGCTCATAACCACGGCGTGTTGCCGGGAGCGCCAGGCCTGGATTCGAGCGCCCTGCGGGACCGGGATCGACGGTGCCGCGTTGTTCGGTGCTGCAGGCAGGTTCGGTGCCGGGTGACCGACTTAGGAACAGCTCACTGGCTGCGGTGCAGTTGGCAGACGAGCAGCAGGAGCAGGAGGCTCAACCACGGTGAATGCCGGAGCAGCAGGCACTTGGAATCAACGGCCCGGCCGGGACCGGAATCAACAGTGGCCAGTGTCTCAGTGTCTCTGCAGGTGTTGGTGCCAGCGATCCGCTGAAATGAGCTCTCTGCTGCGGTGCAGTGGCACAGAAGCAGCAGGAGCCAGGAGCTACAACTGGCGCGTGCCGGGAGCTGTCGGCACTGGCTAGGAAAGAGTCGTGGTGCTTCCGCAACCTCAGAGAGGGAGTGCGGTGTGCTGAGTCGACTTCGGGTGCTGGCAACGCCGGAGACAGCGGGGTCCTGGTGGCCGGGAGGCGCTTCTGTCCGTCGAGTAGCCAGCGCTCGGTGCAGAAGGCGGGGGAAATGAAGTGCCGCTCCTTTTGTTCTCGCGCTTAACGCCTGCAAATGGGCACTAGCTATAAACAGTCCCCCGAGGCACTGTAAACAGGAGTCGTGTGGATCTCCTGTCAGCAACGGTCTGAGGTGTCAAGCACAGTCTAAGAACGTGAGCCGGGCATGGGCTCCGGCACTGGTTGCGGGGAAGGGCTACTGCCCGAACCCGCTAACTATTATAAAACTAACTTGCTAGTAAAGAAAAACGCATAAGTATATTACAATAAAAGGATTATAAACTATATTACACAAAACACGAAGTAGGCTAGGAGCGAAGTCAGCTAAAGCTGCGCTCCACTGTCCAGACGACCGACACGGCGGTAAGAAGAACTGATATGGGCTCGGCTGGGTCGGCAGGGATATTATCGCAAGCACCAAACGCGCCACTGGCAGGGGGTTACTTCAAGTCATTAGAGCCTGATGAACATATGGCCTGGACACTCCTATTTCCTTACGCATCAGACATGCGGTGCCTCAATACTCTCTCCTAAAAACCACCAGCCTCCCTCTTCCTTATTCTCTAATTTCTTTCTATTTTGAATCCTTTTTTCAGTCTTATCCAGTCTCTTATCTGGTTTTTTTTGTAAAGCGGCTTTTAAACGTCCATCCAACCATGTCCTAGCCCCTTCCTTCCTTCGCCTCATAAAACCGCATTAGGTCACTCCACCCAATATCCCTTCACCTTCAACCCGCTAAACCACCCCTATGTCAGAGCAAGTCAAAATGCTGCGTAGGGTTCTTCTCCACCTTCTGAAATACAAAGTTTCTCCACAATTCCAAACGTATAGTAATTTTGCCGTTGCCAATTTTTGCAAACCAATAGCTGGAAATAAAATCAGTCCCCATACACCACATCGGTTGTGCCGATATTTCTTTACTTGTTACAGAAATGCCTAGAAGATGAGCCCTGAAAAAACTCTTGTTCAGAGGCCCTATCCTAAGCCCGAAGCCTAACCAGAAGTACCTAGGCATGCTAAGCCAAAACTGGCTGAGCCAGCGGCAGCCCACCACAGAACTCGTGACGAAAGAAGTTTGAGAAGCAGGCAGTCCACACAATAAAAATGCTAAGACAAGAGGAACTATGTCAAGATGGCAACCTGGGACAGCCGCGAACAAGGACACCTCCACAGACATACAGGAAAGGCAGGGCAGCTTAAAGACAGGCAGAAAGATATAGAGCGTAGTCTGGAATAACAGACAAGGGAGACAGCAACCCAATAAACCAAGCTGTACCCAATGACTCTGCAGGGATAGTAATCTGCCATGTAACGTCCAAAGTAGGATCCTGGAGTGCATATCGCTATGTCCACCGACGGGCAGTGAAGATCCTCGCACTGGACTGACTGCGTCCTATTGCGAGGGGTCACATATTCTAGTAGCTGTAATCAGAGAAACATACTGCTTCGTTTGACAGTAACCTGGCTTGGGTTCCCTTCATACGTACTAGATCCGTGACTTGGGGTTCCTCAGGTTTGCGGTCACTATCGGCAGAGCTGGGGCAGACAACAGAGCAAACACGCACACAGCCGACTTATCATCAAACAAGAGCAGAAACCACAACCGTAGCTACGACCCAACACCGATTCCACCTTCCTCTTGCTGACTGTTGCGGTCTGCAGCAGACCCTAATCATACTCCCTTTTTTTT